>NW_012117821.1:5183600-5299385 GCF_000951035.1 Colobus angolensis palliatus | reverse complement strand
TATAGTCTCCTGGTGTGCCCGTTTCCTTAAAGCGCAGTATTGGGGTGGGAATTACCTGATTTTCCAGGTGTTGTGTGTCTCAGTTCGCCTGGCTAGGAAAAGGGATTCCCTTCCCCCTTGCACTTCCCAGGTGAGGCAATGCCTCGCCCTGCTTCAGCTCTCGCTGGTCGGGCTGCAGCAGCTGACCAGCACCGATTGTGCGGCACTCCCCAGTGAGATGACCCCAGTACCTCCGTTGAAAATGCAGAAATCACTGGTCTTCCGTGTCGCTTGCGCCGGGAGTTGGAGACTGGAGCTGTTCCTATTCGGCCGTCTTGCTCCGCACCTTGACCAGAACTTATTAATCTTTCCAAGTGTAAACTGTGTACCCATTAAACATGAACTCCCCCTTTCCCCCTTCCCCAGTGCCGTGTATCCCTAATGGGACTTTAAGACACTCTAGGAAAAAACTCCTCACATGTGTATAAGTCTTACTTGGGGATCATGTTTAAAGAAGGATTCCTAGATCTCGCCTTTAGAGCTTCTGATTCCACAGGTCTGGAGTGAGGTCTGGGAGCCTGTTTCTGCGATTCTGATGCGAGTGGTCCAGGAACCTTAGAGGAGGAAGTTCACTCTCTCCTAGTACACCAGCCCCACAAGCCCATCTCTACCTAAAAGCCCTCCTTGCTGATGAGTGCTCCCTGGCCAAAGGATTCTCCCTTCTCCCTCGACTCTCTGGCTCGTTTCCAAACATGTGAGGAACACCAATTTCTGAGCCTGTGGAATATTTATCCTCTCCTCTTTGCATCCTTTACAATCACTCTGCTGCAAGGCTGTTTTTCTTTGAAAGCCCCTTGAGGGCTGTAGTAGAGGCTGTTTGAAATGATTTATGTATTTCCATTGACTAAGAACTGGGACAATTCCAGAAAATTTGGGCTTTCTCTGTGCGTGCGTGTCTGTCTATATAGATGTTCATATTTACATTTCTACTGTGTTACATCAGTGGTTCTCAAAGTGTGGTCCCTGGGCCAGCAGCATTAGTATCATCTGGAAACTTGTTAGAAATGCAAATTCTTGTCCTCATGCCTGGCCCGTGGAAACTCTGAAGGTGGGACCCCGCACTCTATGGTTTACCAAGCACTTTGGGTGATTCTGATGCATGTTTGTGTTTGTGAACTGCTGCTTTAAATACAGTGTCTAATTTAACCTTCACAAAAGCACTGAGAAAACTCTCATTAAGGAGAAGATAAAGAAATCCAGAAAGGCTAAAGAGAAGGGTGGCCTAGGTCTTCTCTAAAGTCCCAGCCTGGACTGATGTGGGGTCCCTGGGCCTGACTGGCAGGTAGCACTCTCTCACACTTCCCCCTCTTTCTAGCAGCCAGTTGCCACCTGTAAAGAAAGGCTCCCCCAGGCCTTTGCAAACACAGACAAGGAGAATAGGAGAAAGGAGAAAGAGGCCCAGAAGAGCATGTAAATGGGTGTGGCCCAGAGAGCATTAAAGGGGGCGTAACCCATGGTGTTTGATGAAAAGGCAGCTGGGTAGCATCTTTCTGCACTGCTTCCCTCTGTCCCACATACAGCTAGCTTGCCCACCCCCAGAGGGCTTCCTTCAGCATCAGCAGCTGGCTGTGCTCAGCAGGAGGTGGCAGCCAAGACTCCTTTCGGGAAGTGTCATTAGTCAGGGTGGGCATGCTTCGTGCGTGGTGGGGTGAACAGGAGCGCAGAAGGCCAGATGTTGGTTCTGGGACTGAGAAAGAATCGGCACTGATGCCATTTGGTCTCAGCTGTTATATCCTGTGACCTCAGGGAACTGCAGTGTTTGCTGCTTGTAAGCCAGCTGTTTATGGTGCCTCTGAACAAGGATAAAATCCCTCACTAGCTGTTTTTTTGATCCTTTAAAGTTCGCTTTGATCAGTGTAAAGTTTGTTAATGAAAAATCAGTGTGTCTTTATGACTCTGGCTCTGGCCAAGAGGCTGCTGGACATTCGGTTATTGTCTTACATCTTTCTCCTGGTTCTGCCTGAGGTTTGGAAGAGCTGGTGGTGAATTCATTCAACCAATATTAGGGAGCTCCTGCTCTGTGTCAGGCAAGGATCTAGGTGTAGGGGATACAGCAATGAGCAGACTGCCACTGCCTTCATGGAGCTTCCTTTCTAGAGGTAGGGGACAGAATTTTTTTTTTTTTGGTTATTTGTGATAGATGGTATGAAGAAAATGAAATAGAATGATATGGTATCAGGTATCTGTGGCTGCATAAAAAACCACTCTAAAACTCAGTGGCTTAAATAATAACTATTCAATTTGTCCACAATTCTACAATCAGGACTGGGCTCAGCAGGGCTGTTCTTACTAGTCTTGCTGATGATCACCCGTGTGGCTGCATTCTGCTGGCAGTTCAGCAGGTGTTGTCTGGGGTCATCTGAGATCAATGGAGCCTCTCTCTCTCCATGTAGTGGCAAGTCTCTCCTCTATGGGGTGTGTTCACGAAGCCTCTTTGGGTGAGGACTCTTTAGTTGGACTTCCTGCACTGGGCCTCTAGGCTTCCACGAGCACAGACATGGAACCTACTAGGCCTTCTTAATGCACAGCATCACCTCTGCTACATTTTATGGTGAACACAAGTCACCAGACCAGCTCAGATTTAATGGGACAGGACTGTGTACGGTATGAATACTGGAGGCATTATGTACTGGAGGCCACCAATTAAAACACTATTCTAGATACGGTATTTAGGATAGTTAGACTAATGGGGTGGGCTTCTTGAGGAAGGTTTGCTGAAACGTGACTGGCAGTGCAGAGCCAGGTAATGATGAGGGGATGGGGAGGGGAGTGTGGGCAATCTAGGTTGGGACAGTGTGACTTTCTCTACTACGATGCCCTCCTTACCTTTTGCTTCCAAGGGGAAGCTGGATGAAGACCCCCTATTTGACAGGAGTGAGAAAAACAGGAGGAGGAAAATGGAAGGAGGAAAACTGGAAGTAGTTAGTCATTAGTCAACAGAGGGACCAGGAGAACCAGGATTGAAAAAACGGCCTGGGACATTTCCCCAGACTGCTTCATGAGCATCTCTGAAAAATAGCAAGATGCCTAGCCACTGGCCCTTTGCAGGTAATGAGTGCAACCTGGGGCTTCAACTCTAAAGAAGTTCTTCTGGGTGGTACCACTGTTGTTATTTTGCTTTTAAAAAAAATTTTTTTTAAAACTTTTTAGAGACAGAGTTTTACTCTGTCACCCAGGCTGACGGCAGTGGGATGATCATAGCTCACTGCAACCTCAACCTCCCGGGCTCAAGTGATCCTTCTGCCTCACCCTCCCAAGTAGATGGGACTACAGGAGCATGCCACCATGCCCAGTTAGTTAACTTTCTTTTAAACTGTAATATCCAGGCTAGTCTCAAACTCCTGGCCTGCTTTGCTTCTAGAGAGAGGTACCTATGTAGAAGGTTCTGAAATTGTTCTTAAATGTAAAGCTTCTGAAAGCAGCCCTTGGGCTATGCGTTTGTTGGTAATAATACAGATAGAATCAAGAAGGCTTGAACCACTTCTTTCTTAGAATAGGGCTCATTGACCAAATGTCTCAAAATCACCCAGAAGCGTGGTAAAATGCAGAATCCCAGGCCCAGTCTCTGATGGATTAATCAGAGTCTGTAGGACACAAGCCCCAGGAATGAACTTTTTAATTGTGGTCTTCAAATGATCCATGTGCTCCTGAGAGATCCTTAAACCTTCTGTGGCCCCAGATAGAGTTATATTTGGAAATGAAGTTATGTTTAGAAATGAAGTGTGGAATCATCCTTTGGGACCCAGTTCAAATGTCACCTCCTCCAAGAAGCCTTCCTGACTGTTCACCCATGTACTGGAGGATTTAGCATACATTGTTACACATCTGTTGCTCAGCAATGAGAGCTGCTGATGATGGTAATACATTGTATTTGGGTTTCTGTCCCTAGTGCGAATGAATAAATTAATAGAAGGAACCCCAAGGAACATCTTGTACATCCCCTTTTTTAGGAATGAAGAACCTGGCACCTATGTGGCAAAATGACCAGCTCAAGGCCACACAGATGACAGTGCAGAGCTAGGACTAGTATCCAGGCTGCTTCTGGACTCCTTGTCCAGTGCTCATTTCTCTCGCTCAGGCCAGTGTCCTCGTTCAGGTGACTGGCAAGTCAGTTTCATTTGGAACTTAATCCTGACAGTTTTCCTGCTTTTCTCCCAACCTCACTGTATAGCGTGAAAGGAAAGTCATATCCTATCCAGACCTCTGGCATCCTCCTTTGCTACCCCTACTTGGGCCTGAGCTGGGGACAGGGGCAAGATTTTGCTAGAAAGTCTCTGAAGTGTCTTCAGACCTGGCCTCTAGCTTCAGGTAGGGCGCATGTTTATTCTCTCCCTCTCTGCTTTCCTTCAGTTCGCAGCCCGCCAAGCCCATTTGGTGAGCGTCCACCCAGCGTCCTCTGAATTAATATAAATGGCTGCTGAGGGTGCCTCCCACTTCATTGTGAGCCACTAGGGGCTCAGTGTGCGATTTGCATATCGCTAATTACAGCCGATTCCAACTTTGGAGAAAATCATTGATCCGTTTATAACTTACAGTAATTTGCAAAGCAATTACCTTCTGGCATCTTCTTTCTTGCTGAAAATGTATCATTATTTTTCTCTATGTTTCATTTGAAAGAAAAATGATCTGGGCATTATCACTAGGAAGGACTAACTTCTCTGAATGCCTGGAAGAGGTAAATATGTAAAATCCTGGGGGGCTGGAACTATGACCTAAGACTCTTTAAATCATATTCAGTGCCTGCACATAGTAGGTGTGAAATTCATCTTTGACTGAAAGAAGAAATTGGAAACATCCTTGCATGGAATGTGTGATTGACACAGACACTGTGGGTACCTTTCTTCTCTGGTATGGTGTCAGGGTGGCTGGCAGGTAGAGCCTCTTGAAGCTGGCCTCTTGCTGGCTTTGTGAATTTAAACAAAGATGCCCTTTTGTACCTCACGTGTAAAGTGGAAGGGCAAGCTGTGCCTGCTTCCCTAGGTTTGATATAAAGATCAAACGAGATGATATAGGTAATATGTGGTAAATGTTAAGTTATTGTTAGTGATGATGAGGGAATGGGGAGGGAAGTGTGGGCAATCTCCCCACTGATTCTTGGCATTGTTTGTTATGATTCAATAGGCAGATTGTCAATTTCCAGCTAGATGCCTCTAAGCAGTGAACGAGGGCTCTCTGCTGTGGACTGAGAGGATGCTGATGGTTGACCAGCCTCTGTTAACCTGCTGAAAGGAGTCCTTTGAGCCACAGGAAAACAGGCATACCAGTCGCATTTGGCCCAGAGGGCATTCATGCGGGACACAGGGGTTTGGTGGAAAGTCCTTGACTTTGGATAGCTAAAACTCCTGAGTTTGAGTCATGGCTGTGCATCTACTGTGTGATCTTGGGCAAGTCACTCCACATCTCTGAACCTCAGAGGGAAGAAAATAGGGATTATTAGGCCAATCTTGCAACCAGGGCTGGAGTAGGTGAGGAGAGTGAGGCACTCACCTGGGGAGGCACCAAAATCAAAATCAATGCATCTCATTCCCTAGGTGGGAAGCCCTCCTTGCTGCTCATTTAGACCCAGCCCTGAGTGGATGGACAGTAGTGAATATGACCCTCACTTGGGCCGCCCCATCTGGAGGTGCTGTTTTAGAGAAGTGGCTCTCAGTGTGGCTCCCACCAGCAGCAGCATCACCTGCGAACTAGTTAAAATGTCAATTTGTGGACCCTACCCTAGATCTACTGAGTCAGGAGGTGAAGCCCAGTAAACAACTAGTGAGAACCCCTCTCGGGGGATGAGGCCATCTCTCTCCAGTTCAGGACCACATCTCTGTAGACTTCTCATCTTTTTGGTGTGTAATAAAAGTGTGAACTTTTTAAAGGTTAGCAAATGACTTTCCCTATACCCTTCTGTCCCTTCCTCGCCGCTTCCCTCCCCAACCCTGGCCCCCCAAATTAGTACAAAGATTTTGAATAACCTGGAAATAGAGTGTTTTGTTCCTAGCTAGGGGCTACAGAGGGAGAAGGTATAATGCAAAGGGACCATCTCTGTTTCTACAAGTTTAATGCCCTGCTCAATTATCTTTAATTTTCTTGTCATAGCAGACAGGTAAAATATCTCATTCACCCACCGTTAGCACTGCCTTCTGAGTCCTGGCTGCTAAACTTGTGCTGTAGTTAAAGACACTTCAGCTGATGCTCTTTTGTTTCTTTTCTTTTAGAAAGCCAAGTGAGGAATAAACATGTTGTTTTTTCTCTTTTCCATTTCAGCAAATCTCTTTCTTTCATTTTTAAAAAGCTTCTCGCTTCAGTGGGTTTTCATACTTGCATTAATCCCATCAACTTTCTACTCATGCATCTTTGGAAGAGACATTAGAAAATAATCTCTCTGCCTCTTTCGCTCTCCCTGAACTCCCCCCATCCTGCCTCCAATCTGGTCCAGCTAAAAGCTATTTCTGTATGAAAACCCAGTCATCCTTTGGTTACACGCATTGCAGGGAGAATGTTTGGTTGTTAAAATGTAATTGGTTAATCTGTATTATGCAGGTTTCATTTCTTTCTCTGTTGACGAAGACAGCTTTGTCCATGAACAGAGCTGCTCAGTAAGACTTTCTGTGATGACGGAAATGTTCTGTATCTGCCTATCCAACACGGCAGCCACTAGCCACAAGTTGGGTACTTGAAATACGGCTTGTCCAACTGAAGGATTGAATTTTAAATTTTATTTAATTTCAATGCATTTAAATGTAAAATTTAAAAAGCCAAATGTGGCTGGCTAACGGCCATGGTTGTGGACAATGAAAGTCTAGGAACGAGATCACTCCTGGGTAGAAGGAAATGAATGACTCCCAAATGCTGCTCTGCAGAATCCCTGGACACCTGGGAAGGGTTCCTGTGCCTCCATCGGGGGTGTGGGGAGGGGGTGGTCGGCTTCTCTGAAGCTCCCCCAAGCTGCTCTAAACCCCATTTTCAACCCCCACTTTCAGCTCATGTGGCCATTGGGTGCCCAGACACATCTGGAGGGAGGGGTAGGTCCCACAGAGGTGGAGAGCCTGAGTCACAGGCAGGGAGCTCTAGGGCTAGCAGCTCAAATCCCTGGGATGAAGAGATATTTGAGCCTTTTTCTTAGCTGCTTGGGGTCTGAGGGTTGCTAATCCGGAGCACAGGCCTGTTGAAGAGCTGCATGAAGAGTAATGGACCAAAGGTGATTTGCCTTCCAGGCACGAGATTCTGACATAACCAGGAGAGCTGGTATCAGAAGACAGGATCCAACCAGGAAAACATACAGCACCATGAGTGTTGACAGCAGGGCATATTGAAAGCAATATGATGGAAAAGCTTCAAGCTGAAAGGGACAATGAGGCAGCCCAGTGATTAGCAACAGCAGGAAGTAGTTGTCACCCCTGGCTAAGCTGGAGATTCAAAGGGAAGAGATAGTGTTCCCAGAGCCCAGGGGTGGAGGGGCTGAGGTGTCACCTGGATCCATGGGGCAGGTGTTTCTGTTGGGAGCTGGAGCCAATTAGGAGAAGCATCTGTTGCCATAGACACTGCCTCAGACAGGGAAAGAGGAGGAGGACAAACACCTTGGTTTCTCCTGCTTTCCGATCTCCTACTAATGCCTCGCATTGGTCCACTCCAGCCAGAAGTCACCTGACATAGAAGCCTGGGAAAGGCTGCCTCCGAGGTCCTCTCCTGTGATAGAGCAGGGCAGAGATGAGGACTGGCTCTGTGTGTGTGTGTGTGTGTGTGTGTGTTTAAAATGTGGGCCTCTATTGTTTCCCTAGCACAAAGTTACAGAAGGCAAAAACCATATCTCATCTACCTATGCTTCCTAGTCTTCCCCCTCCTCCAACAGCTGCCTCCCCACCCCAACACCAAGTATGCCCAGTTCAGAGCTCTGCCCTTCTAGGAGGTGTCAGTGGTGTTGATGGAATAGACCTCTTAGAAAGGATGCTGTAGAGTGAAGGGAAGAGACAGTTCCATCTTCTCCATGGAGTGGACAGAATGTTGTAGATGCCAGAGGAAGAAACTGATCAACAAAAGCTGAGAAATTAGGGAAGGCTTCCCACAGGATGGGACTTGGGCTGGGTTGGCTTGAGGCTGTGGAAGTGGGAGGAAGCTCTAGTGAGACTGTCTTGGCATTTTCTCAAAAACAGAGCCTGTTTTCTCTTTTTCTTTTTGAGATGGAGTCGCGATCTGTCACTCAGGCTGGAGTGCAGTGGCACAATCTCGGCTCACTGCATCCTCTGCCTCCTGGGTTCAAATGATTCTCCTGCCTCAGCCTCCCAAGCAGCTGGGACTACAGGTGCCCGCCACCAGACCTGGCAAATTTTTTTTGTATTTTTAGTAGAGATGGGTTTTACCATGTTAGCCAGGCTGGTCTCAAACTCCTGACCTCAAGTGATTTGCCCACCTCAGTCTCCCAAAGTGTTGGGACTACAGGCGTGAGCCACCGCACCTGACTCAGAGCCTGTTTTCTTACCTGGGCTTAGTAATGTGTCCCTGGGAATGTGATGGTGTTGAATTGCCTCTGACTGAGCTTGTCTGAAATGTTTGTATCTCTGGGAGGAAGTCACTGGTTGGTGTTTGATGCAGGCTGCACCAGGCCTGGCATGACCTGCTAGGGGTTCGGAGGGAGCTCAGGGGGACAGGCTGCTGAGAGCCTCCCAGGCAGTGGCATTAATTAGGAGGCTGACAGTACCAGCAGAAATGTTTGAGGCATGACACTAAGTTGTTTTTGTATTATTTACTTACACCTCATAAGCAAGTGAGAAAACTAATCAGTCTGGCCCTGGAGCCCTTGGGTGCAGCCTGGCTGGAATCACTGAGCCTGTGGAGGAGAAAAGAAGGTAAAAATTCAGGGTAAATGTGTAGGAACTAAGGGGCCAGAGAAATCTCTTCAGGACAAGGTCATTCTATCCATCTATCTGTGCACCCATGCACCCATGCATCCATCCATCCATCCGTCCACCTATCCAACACCTGTTTGCATACGGCAATGGGCAGGCCACACCTTCAGTGCACACTGAGCCAGTCCTTACCTGGCCTGTCAAGCAGACCAAGTTCTCTAGCCCTCAGACCCCTTCTGCCTTCATGATCAGGTGGTGAAGCACTCTTACTTGAGTTCCCCCTGTTGTCTCCTCATCCCAGCCCTGTGCCAGATCTTAGAGGGGATCAACAATAGGTATAAAGACAGCCTGGTCCTCAAGAAACTGCACATTTAGCTGAGGAGACCACAGATCCACTCTGAAAGCAGTATGATACAGTATATGAAAATATTTGAAGGCATACTTAAATGTCTGTAGATACTAAGAAGTACTAGGAGGCCACAGGGGGTAGAGGGGTGGTCAGCTAATATTTCAAGAGAGAGGTGAGCTTTGAAAGGGCTTCACGAAGTGAAATGAATGAGACATAAAAAGGGAGATAAATTACCTGAGTTGAGTATCTGCTATGATGGTTAGGATTCCCTTTTTGCAGATGAGGAGACAGAGGAACCTTGAGAGGTCCAATAACATGCCTAATGCCACACTGCAGGAGCAGAGCTGGCTTTGAGCCCATATACTCTTGGAGTCCAAAACTCATGCTCTTTCTACTCCTCTGCCTCTCTGGCTGAGGGTGGCTGAGAGGGCATTGCCACTACCCTGTGCAAATCCCTTCTGATGCTCACTGGGAAGCTTGGCTGCTGTGCACCAGTTGCTGGATAAACGTTTGTTCCACTATGAAATGACTTTCCATTTCTGAGTTGCTTTTGATTTGACCAGTCTCAAATACCCATTGCCTAACATGCATCCTTTTCCATTACAGGAGAAAATGGGGGTAGAATTATTGATCATTTTTATTGCTATCTGAGAATAAGCAAGATCTTTTAAAGTATAAGATTGTTTCTGATCACAGCTAAGTCCAACGTGGACTCCATGAAAACTCTCCCAGGATGTCTGCTGGCATACAGGTGCCCCGGTTTTACAGGTAGTTAAACAGAACTTTCCAGAGGTTATTTTACTGGTTACTGCCATGAGCCCAGGTTTTCTTTCGGTCTGGCCTCTCCTGGCCAAATCTCAGGAGAACTGGAGGCTGTAAGGAGTTTCTCATGGTCTCTGGACCAAAGTGGTATAAAGCAACCTTGCCGAGCAATGCTTCCCTGGGGCCAGTGACCCCTGGGAACCCTTCCTTGCTTTCTCTGGTCCCCATGGCAAGCCCAGCCTGACCTCAGAAGGGAGCGCGCACCACTGCTGTGGGCATGACTGAAAATAATGAGGCAGTTGTCTTAGCAAGAGGAGACAAATAAATCACTAGGAAGGGTTTTCTCACAGGTCAGCAGGTTTGGAACTCAGATACATTAATGTGGAAAATTACTTTTCCTTCTGAGTGGGGACTTGAGGGTGGGTGGGGGCGCCAGGGCTACGCTTCCTGGTCTGTGATGTGTGGTTCAGTTTCCTACGGCAGGGCAAGCTGGGACTTGAGTGCCCAGTCTCTATAGCCCCTCTTGACCTTGAAGTCCATCACACACCTGCCCCGGAGACCTCCTGCCCCTCCTCGCTGCCTCTGGGAGGGGGCTCCCTCTAATTTGTCACACAGGGGTTTCCCTCTCCCTGGACTTCCCCGTCTTCCCTCTGCTCCTTCCAGACATGGCCCCATCTCTCTGCCTTTGCTGGGCTGGTCCCTCCTCTTCTCCTCTCCATCCCAGCAGCCCCCAGGGCTATCTCCTCTGCAAGCTTCTCCCACGCCTCCTTTCTCCTCACCTGCAGACCCTCTCAGGTGCTGCTTCCCTGGTTTTTTCAGCTGCCCTATCTCCCCAGCTGGGTCTGATTTCCTTGAGGAGAGGGACTGATTCTAATGGCCAACATCAGGGGCTTGGGGAGTCAGAAAGACTTGCACTGGTGCTTTCATGACAGTTCTTCTCATGGTCTGCCTTGTGGAGGGATCCTGTGGAAACAGAGAAAGGGCCTTGGATTCCAGCTTTGGACATGTCCTGGATTTAAATCCTGGCTCTGTCGCTTCCTGCTTTGGGAACTTGAGGAGGGTGCAGACCTCTCCAAGGCTCCTTTTCCATCAATATGATGGGAGCAGCTAGTCTCCATCTCATGGGGGGCTGTGAGAATGAAGGGCCATGATGCTGGAAAGTACCTCACACAGCAGCTGGCCCAGAGTGGGAGGCTGGAGAAGAAATGTCAGCAGGTACCTCCTGTGTGCCATCGGGCCTGGCGCTGTGCTGGTGAAACCGATTAGCTCAACTGACTCAATGCCCCCAGGCCTATGCGAAGGAATCGCCCCTCTCGGAAGAGCTAAGACTTGGTTCTTTCAAGACCACCTGCAGATGAAGCATCTCCGTGTAGGGCAGAGCCACTGGGCTTTGCAGGCAGCTGCTTTTTGTTTCCAGATTCCCCTTCATGAAAGATACCCGCACTCCCATGCGTGTTGCAGCTCTGTTCACAGGAGCCAAGATTTGGAAGCAACCTCAGTGTCCATCAACAACTGAATGCATGAAGCAAATGTGGTACCTATACACAATGGAGTACTATTCAGTCATAAAAACGAATGCCATCCTGTCATTTGCAACAACATGGATGGAACTGGGGGTCCTTACGTTAAGTAAAATAATCTGGGCACAGAAAGACCAACATTGTATGTTCTCACTTCACTTATTTCTGGGATCTAGAAATCAAAACAATTGAACCCATGGAGATAGAGTAGAAGGATGATTACCAGGGGTTTGGAAGGGTATTAGGAGGTTGGGGGGTAGGTGGGGATGGTTAATGGGTGTACAAACAGATTGAATGAATGAAAGACCTACTATTTGATAGCACAACAGGGTGACTACAGTCAATAGTAACTTAATTGTACATTTAAAAATAACTGAAAGTATAATTGAATTGTTTGTAACACAAAAGATAAATGCTTGAGGGGATGGACAGCCCACTTTCTATGATGGGATTATTGTGCATTACATGCCTATATCAAAACATTGCATGTACCCCATAAATATATACACTCACTATGTAGTCACAAAAATAAAAAATAAAAATTATACAACAAAACAAAAAACAAAACCCACAAATTCTCCTTCTGGTTTCTGTACAGTCCAGACAAGGCTGGATTTCCAAAGCCTTACTAAGTTCTCAGACACAGCAATGAGACAACAGAGGATGGAGTAGTGATAAGAGCAAAGGGATTGGGGCCGGCCATCTGGGTCCGGGACTCAGCACTTTGTACCATGACCACAGACCTTTTCCCAGTCAGCGTTGTGTTGTGTTTGGAAACTGGGCAGAGAGGCCCAAACTGTCGTGGGGTCAAATTGGGCTGGGATATGTGGATGCTGTATGGGCTTGGGCAAAAGGCAGCACTGTTGTTTCTTCATGTGCAAAAATGGAAGAGTCACCATGTGTGCCTCAGATGGCCAGCGAGGGATTGCAATGAGATGTGATGGGCATGGTGCTTAGCGGTGCATGGCACAGAGGAAGCCTGCAGTGGTGGACTCATCCATGGTTATGAACACATGGGATCTGGCTCACCCACTGTCTGCAGGGGCTTACCCCTGAGGACCCCTCTCTTAGCTACTGTTCATCTCTCCAAGAAACACCCCCAAAGATATCTCTGCTTCTAGGCTCTTGAAGTGATGCAACTGAGGCCTCCTGCTGATGCACAGTGATCCCAGACCTATGCATTCATTGAGGGGGGCGCTGGGGGAAGAAACAGGGGTCAAAATCCTTCTGTAATAGTACCAACAACCTCTTCTGCCCTCTTTATCAAAGAAAAGCATTTATTTCCAGGCTTTCTTTTTCATTTTTGAGTCGGAATCTCGCTCTGTCGTCCATGCTGGAGTGCAGTGGCAAAATCTTGTCTTACTGCAACCTCCACCTCCAGGGTTCAAGCGATTCTCCTGCAACCCCTGCCTCTAGGGTTCAAACAATTCTCCTGCCTCAGCCTCCCAAATAGCTGGGATTACAGGCACCCGTCACCACACATGGCTAATTTTTGTATTTCTAGTGGAGATGGGGTTTCACCATGTTGTTGGCCAGGCTGGTCTCAAGCTCCTGACTTCAAGTGATCTGCCTGCCTCCACCTCCCAAAGTGCTGGGATTATAGGTGTGAGTCACCACACCTGGCCAATTTCTGGGCTTTCTGAAAGAACACAGACACTTATACCATGTTGTAGCCAAAGGATGACAGCACTCATTTACTGAGCATCTGCCAAGACCACGTCTGCTTCTGAGTGACCATCAGTATCCTCACTAGCAACTCCATGCTGTGAGTTCTGTCATCGTTCCTGTTTTTCAGGTGAAGAAACTGAGGCATGAAGAGGTGAAGCAACTTGCCCAGGGTTACACAGCTAGCAAATGGTAGAGTCACAGTTTGAATCCAGGCAGCCTGACCGTAGTGACAGCATTCCACCCTTTTGCCTTCAGGATGGTTACCTATGCCCTTGTTTTAAAGAAAAGGGCATCACAGTTCAGAGAGGCAAAGAGACCTGCCTAATGACACACAGCTAGTGAGGAGCAGGCTGGGTTAAGACCCTGTTCGCCAGGTCCTAGCTGGGTCTGTTCTGTTTCAGTATCAGAATGGTACCCCTGCTCCCCGTACCAGCCCATCAATCCCCAGGGACTGGAGCTGGAACAGGTCGAGCTTGTCAACCCAGGGCTTGATCTAAAGCAGGATCTGCCATGAGACCGGGAGACTCTGATCCTGGCAGCCATCACTGCCACCACTGCTGCCGCTAAAGATTGAAGAGGACGGGATGTGGGGCCAGCTCTGAGCCTGGGCATCTTGCCAGAGCTGCCAACACGAAGTCGCATTTTGTCGTCTGCTCCCTTTGCCTGATTTAATACAACCGTAAATAATAATGGAGCAGGGGGAAGCGGGGTGAGGGAGAAACAACCCAGCCAAGAATCTGGGTAACAATCTCATCAAACCTGGGGTTTTCCCTTTGCTATTTGAGAAGCAACTTCTCCTCTGATGTAAACATTTTTTTAAATGATGATTCTGGGCTGAGTGGCACCAGGAGCCGTCACTTGGTGCTTTTCTCCAGCTCCCTCTGGTCCTCAGATGGAGGCAGAACAGGGCCTGTAACCATGGCAATTCTCTAATGTTCTTTCATAAACCATAAACATAGGGGAAGGCTTCATTACAGCTTCTTCAAGGAGAAAACAAAGCTTTCCCTGAATGGGGCAGGGCAGGGTGGCAGGGGGAGAGGGAAGGAGAGGGGAAGAAGGGAGACTTCAGGCTTTTTTTTTTTTTTTTGCCATAAAGACAAACTGCGTCAGAATTGGCTCAGTCCAGAATGTGGCTCCTGCATTTAAGCAAGACGTAGCCCACGGCCAGGCACAAAGCAGGGGCTCCTTAAGTGTTAGTTGAAAGCAGGAAGGAAGACAAGCAGGGAGGGAGTGGTGTGGAGGGGAAAGGATTTGGACTCACACAGAGGAACTGTGAGTGGCCAGCTGAGCCCCCATTTTGAAAGGGTTTAACGTTCTGCTGACCTGTCCAACAGGCCCCTTGGAAGAGCAAGATGATGTACAGATTGTCCTACCTGAAGACTGTGGGGGAGAGGGGGGTGTCTTATCTCCCCAGTCTCCAAATCATCAGGATTAAGAAGTGCTTGTTGAATAAACTGAATAAATAAATGAAGAGATGAGTGGACCAAATTTTTAACTGTCTTTGGAGGGGTCATAATTATATTGAGAATATAAATATAATGAAAACTATGACTTCTTATTTCAAAATTGCACTTATAAAAACACATTTTATGTGTCATTTCAGGATGTTTACAGACACTGATGACCATCCCTAGAATTCATATTGAGAATTTCTGTGCCATGTTAACTTCTAGGTATCCTTGGGAAAAGTGTCTACTATGCTGCCTCAGTTTCCCCAATGAGAGTGAGAACAAATGGATCTGAAGAGGTGATCTTGCCCCTAATTTCCAAGTTCTGGGAAGATAAACAGGGTTTTCTTTTGACTCCTTTGGAGCCTGGGAGCTTCAAGAGAAACTCAACTCCAGGCACTTGCACAGACAGAGAATTCAGATTCTCCTCCAGGGAAAGGGGCAGAGTATGGACCCTGGCTTTGAGCCGCCTCTCAGCTTTTCTGTTGTCCTTGAGGCTGCTACCTTAACACTGTCCTTGCTTTGTGTGGTTCTGCTATTACTAGCTGTCCTGCAGATTTCTAACAATTACAAGCTGTGTACCTCACCACATATGCAAGCATTTCTCATTTATTCTGAGTGCTTTAAGGACTGCCCAGTCTGAATGCAGAGAACTATGTCTTGTTCATTTTTGTTTGTCCAGGCCCTCACAGGGTTTGGGGATCCTGATACAGGCTTGGATTAGGTGACCTCTCAAATCCTCTTCAGCACTTTCATGCACAGAAGCCAGCATCATCTGGACTCTTATTATCCAGTTTTATTAAAGCAGATTACAATATAAAAGAACCCATGATCAGCCATCATCAGTGATCTCGGATAGCCTGCTCTTGGCTGGTGACCTAAGGATTCCTTTCTTTTTTTCCTATTATCAAATTCGTTCTTGTACATAAGCTGTCCCTTCCCTGCAAAGTATTCCTTGACTATCATAGACAAAATATGTCACTCCCTTCCCTCTTCCCACAATCTTTGCTTTACATTCAAATGTCACCATTTTATGGATCCATTTGTTTTCTTTATTGAATTGTAAATTCCTTGAGGGTGGAGACTGGATCTAATTCAACATGGTATCCCACGGTTCCTTGCATATAGTGAAAACGCAGCAAGTATGGGACTTGGTGAACAGCGGATTGTTCACTTACTGCAGGGGATGGGTTTTTCTTTCTCTATCCAATGCTTTTTGACTTTGAGTTTGGCCATTGGACTTGCTTTGACCAATGGGATGCTCACAGACACGATGCAAGTAGAGGCTTGGAACATGTGTGTGAACTGGACCTGCCCTCTGTGCTGTTAATGTCTCCTGACCTAAGGAGGAGGATGAGAAGCACATGGACCAGACCTGCCCCAGCCAATCCGCAAGCCTGTGAGTGACAAATAAATGCGTATTACTGGATGTCACTGAGATATGGAGATTGTTTGTTTGTTAATGCTGCAACTGTTGCTTAATACAATTGTTAACCTAAAATGTAGGCTGAAAAACACAGGAGGCCTTGTGGTGTTCATGTCTTTAAGGGTTGAGGTGAATGTTTTATAAAGAATGAAACAATCAGTGACTTGAAGTGGTTGGTTATTCCTCAAATGGAAGACTGAAGGAAGGAAAGAAATATTTCCCCCCAAATCTTTCCTATAAGCCAAGCTTGTTGCTGTTAAAACCTGAAGGATGATGACTTTTGTGAGGGAAAGAATGAAATGGGGTTTCTTTGAAAAGCAGCACTTTTCCCCTATAGTTACAAACTGTGTCATTGTTGTAGTTGTTGTTGTTGTTTTCCCATTGCTGACTTCTGCGAGTAACTCTGCAGCCTAAAATAATGTCTGTGTGTGCATGAGAGGCTGTATGGATTCCAGACAAGGAATCTGACTTAGATGCCTTTTAGAAAATTGGCCCTTTCCATCATTCTGTCATGGGGTTCCCTGGCCAGCTCACTCGATTACCACTGGCATAAGGGATGGGACACAAGAGGTGAGGGAGCCTAACTGGGCTTCCACCCACGCCTGTGGCTTGAGAGTTTTCACACAGTGCACTCTCTTCAAGACCTGGAGCTGCCAGAGCATGACAGTGGCCAGGCAAGAGAGTGCATGGTCCTCCTTCAAGCCAAACTTCTCGCCCACTTCTAATCTGCAGCAGTTCCCAAGAAACTGGAGCCCAGTGCTGGGGAGAGAAACTGGGGCCTGAAAGTCATCCTGTGGGGCCTTGTGGCCACAGCTGGGATGGCAGTTTTACTTAGCATCTACTATGTGCCAGGCTCTGCCAGGCACAAAAGCAGCCCCCTCATCCCCTGCTCTCAAGGAGATTATGCCTCTGAGGGAAGATGGATATTGTTAAGTAGTCAAACAAATTAATGGAAATTTGTAACTGTGACAGGTGCTCCACAGGACTCTAAAAGCAAATAAGAGAGGCATTTGCTTCGGGACAGTAAGGCAGGAAGATGGTTTCTGATGCCTCATCTTGCCACTCAAAACCTTTATCTTACTGAGGCCATAGCTACTCCATATTGACTCTTTGTGCAACCATTCTGCCAAGACCCAGTCTGCCAGGCCCCCTCATGCCCCAGTGACCTGCAGGAACATACCCAGTGGCCCTTCCTCAGCCCCACGTCATTTCGTTCTTCCTTGGTTCTCAGCCATCTTCCCACAGCTTTGAGACAAGGGTCTGGACCTGCCTCCCTGGGTTGTGTAGCCAGCGTTGCTGATCCTCTACTGCGGTCACGCCCAAATACCTGGCTGCAGATGGGAAGAAGGGAAGGAAAAGGAGAACCTCTTCCCCTGACTTTTTAAATAGAAGACTTAGTGGAAGTTTCTCTGTTTACACTTCTTGTAGTCAGAACCCAGTTTCCTAGGGAGGCCAGGAAACATGGTAGTCTTTATTACTGGAGAGAGCATGTCAGAAGAAAGTTCAGGGTTTCGTTTCTTTTCTTTCTCTTTCTTTCTTTCTCTTTTCTTTCTTTCTTTCCTTCTTTCTTTCTTTCTTTCTTTCTTTCTTTCTTTCTTTCTTTCTTTCTTTCTTTCTTTCTTTCTTTCTTTCTTTCTTTCTTCTTTCTTCCTTCCTTCCTTCCTTCCATCCTTCCTTCCCTCCTTCCTTCCTTCTTGATGGAATTTCACTCTTGTTACCCAGGCTGGAGTGCAATGTCATGATCTCGGCTCACTGCAACCTCCGCTTCCTGCCTTCAAGCGATTCTCCTGCCTCAGCCTCTAGAGTAGCTAGGATTACAGGCATGCACCACCATGCCCAGCTAATTTTTGTATTTTTAGTAGAGATGGGGTTTCATTATGTTGTCCAGGATGGTCTGAAACTCCTGACCTCAGGTGATCTACCCGCCTTGGCTTCCCAGAGTGTTGGGATTGCAGGTGTGAGCCACTGCGCCCGGCCTCAGGGTTCTGTTTCTGAGGAAGAAGCAGGCAATGAATGCCAGGAGTCCATCGTCAGTCTCTGCCTTGGAGCTGATTAAAGCCTCTTCATGATTGGCAGAGACAGAGTCAACTGTGCCATCTTTCTTATCCCAGTCTGGTGTTCAGGCTTTGGTCCTTCACAGGGGCACTTGGCTGAATTGGGCCCCCTCCCGATGCTGAGTGTAGAGCGGGGCACCATGGTACCCATCTCACATGGGAAAGGTGAAGAACCAGAGCAGGCCCAAGAACAACATCTCAGGTCAGGAAATGCGAAGTCCTCTTCTAAGCACCTCCTCCCATCTCTCCTATAAGTTACCATGGGATGTAGGTTGTTTCGGTGATGGAAAAATGAAGGAGTGGATTGTGAGTGCTGAGGCTGCTTAAACCTACACACAAAACTTTGCAAAAGTTTCCTCTGAGGAGCTGGACTTGAGATGAAGCAAGACTTGCCCCAGACACCAGAGGGCTTGAAAAACTCAAGAAGTTTTCCCAGGTTTCCAGCCACCAACAGGTCTTGCAAGAGGCCAATGCTATAAACTGGGGGAAGTAACATCCCAGGAAGAGAAATGATTGTGTGCAAGCCCTAAAGCGCTGAGGTGAACCAAAACAGCTATCCTGTTTCACAGCTGTGAGTGGGGGCAAGAAGAGGGCTTATTGGCGATACAGCCCAGGAAGTGACCCCCTCCTGTCTGTGTACATGGATGTCGGCTGCAGGGTGGAGCAGTATAAAAGGCCAGGATCTGGCATCTCCTGAGTTTGAATCCTTGCTCTGTCACTTCTAGGCATATGACCTTGGCAAATTTCCTACCGTCTCTCAACCTCTGCATTTTCATCTGTAAAATGGGGATGCCAGCATGTCCTAGCTCACAGGGGTACAGTGGAACGAAACAAGGGAATCTACGCAGCCTGCTTAGCCCAGTTTCGGACACGTGGCATGGGTCTACAAACATTGGTGCTTATCTTAACTGGCATTTCCAAGTGATAGAGTTTATAGATGACTCAGTGCTAGGGAGTTACAGTCATTTCTGGGGAGTTAGGAAGCACCCCAGGAGCAAAGGAGAGAGTGTGATGGAGGTGGGGTGGGGTGCTGTGACAAGCAGGTAAGGAGCTTCAGCTCTGTTGCTCCTGAATTATTCATAGAAACAGTCTTTGAATAATTGGAGACCGTTTTTCATTATCATTATTTCCCGGAGAAATGACTTTATTGCTAAAATCTGAGGTGGGGGAAGTATATTCTATTTATCTTAGATTGCTTCTTAAAAACTTCCCAGGGATGGTCCAAGACCGGCACCTCTTTTTGGAAGGTGTGACTGCAAGGGTAGAATGATCTCGCTTTGTTAATTACTTCCCAAAGTGAAAGAGGAGACAGGGAAGGAGGGAGGATCGAGAACCAGGGAGAGAAAAGAGAATTGGTGGTGGGCAGGAGGGGGTCTGGGGAGGGCTCTAGAAGGCTGACAGATGTGGGGTCAGTCCAGCTGGAGGAGTCAGATGTGAGATCAGCCCAGCTGGAGGAGTAGGTTCTGCGTCCTGTGTCTGGAGAGTATCCAAGGAGCATGTCTCCCCCTACTGTCCCAACCCTAACATTTTGTCTCCATTGAGGTATAGGGTAGCAAAAACAAAAAAAAGGGCAGACCCCACACCGCCACTGGAGTGAGTTCCCTTGGGTAAGCACTGGGTTGCCTTTGGCAAGGCCTGTTCCTGTCTCCATGCCTCAGTTTCCTTTTCTGATAAATGAGGCTGGGAAATGTGTCTTTTGTAGAATTGTTATGAAAATTGACTGAGATAATGCATGTGATTTGCCCAGTGCTGTGCATGACTTAGACGAGACTTTTAAAAGCTGTTAGAAAACCTGTCCTCCCACTCCCTCACTCCCCCTTGGAGACCCAGTCCTAGGGATTAAGTATTGCCCCTTTTCAAAATGCAGAGGCAAATGCTCCCAGTAAGGGGTCCTGCCTTTTATCATCACAACTTGGCTATCTCTCTGTTTCCATGAATTTGACTTTTTTAGATCCCAAATATAAGGAAGATCATGCAGTAAGGCTGGGATGGGAGGATTAGGGAGATAATGGTCAAAGGACACAAAATTTCAATGAGACAGGAAGAAGAAAATGTTCAAGAGGCCTATTGTACATCATGGTGACTGCAGCTAATAACAATGTAATGTACACTTGAAAACTACTACAATAATCGATTTTAAATATTCTCACTACAAAAAAAGGATCAGTATATGGAGTCATGCATATGTTTATTAACTTGATTTAGCCCTTCCACAGTGTAGACCTATTTCAAAACATCATGTTGTACAGAATGTATAGATATGATTTTTGTCAGTTAAAAAAAAAACCATAAATGAGCTGGCTGTCTCTGGGGCAGGAGGTGCCACAGGTTCTTATGTGTGTTGTGGGTGGGTAGCAGAGGAAGTGAGGTGAGGAGAAGGTGGTGCTGAGGAAAGGTGAGGAGAGGGCCCTTAAAAGGAAGCAGAGACAAATGTGCCACTTGGCACTTGCCAAAGGCCAGTCTCGAGACGTGCACACACGCTCACACATGCACACACATATATGTGTGTACCCAGTCTAGGTGTTTTATGAAGTCTTCTGGGACCATTCCCACCCACTGCCTGCCCTAGCCCAGCTGACCCAATCAAAGTGGATGCATCTATATCTGGAAGATGAGATGTAAGCAGAGGTTCATGTGTCAGTTTCCGGGAAACTTTCTTAAGACAACTGGCACATGCACTTGGCTGTAATTTGTCATCTGGGAGGTTCATGGACATTAATTCTGTCTCTCCCATGAGGTAGAGGCTCTCTTAAGTCAAGAATACTTCTTCCATGTCATGCCCCTCCCTCCCACCCAGGGTCAGGCACAGGGCTCTGGATATCATCAGTCTGCAATAATCCACAGGCCATGGCTTAATCAAGTGGTGTAAGCAGATGTCACCTCATAATGTTTTGAAATTGGCTAAGAATTCATTCTGGGCACTGTCTGAGTGAAGATAGCCCCAGTGTTGAGGAAATGATAAGGATCAAATTTGACAAAGGAAGAAACAAGGGGCCCACACTTACCCCACTCCCAGAAGGAGACTTACCTCTGGGTTCAGCTCCCATTTCTTGGCCAGTTCTCCCCATTCTATTCCACGTGATAACTTTATTTCTAGGTTCTCTGGACCTTCTTCCCCTTCCCCTCAACGCTCTCTATCCAGGAAGAAGGTGAAAAAGGTGCCCAGATATTAGTAACACGTGTATCAGTGGTTACTTAATGTCTTTTCCTTCCAGAGGCCTGTGTAGGGCAATGCCTTAACCCAGAAGGACAGGCATGGGGAAGTCTTCAGCCCTGTCTAGAGTCCCTGCTCTGGAAAATCATGCAAGAGCTCTGTCTTCACAGCCCTTCCTATTAAATGCCATCCTCATGGCCTATATCACTGTTTTAATTTTACAGTCATTTGAGTTAATATTCATGAAGACCTGTCTTCTCTACTAGATTCAAGGTCTACAGGGGCAAAACTATGCCTACCTTGGCTTGTCACTTAGCCCAGGGCCTGGCACAGAATAAGTGCTAAGCAAAGGTTTGTTGACTGAAAAATGAGTGAAATAAATGCGTCGATGAGAAGAACCTGCTTTAGTGCTCTGTGCAGCGAGGGTCCGTGATACCCAGAAAGCAGCCTTTGCCAGCCTCCAAGAAGGCTTAATCCTGACCTCTCTCTATAATTAAGGTGTCTGATGTGCCCAGCCTGTGTGTGTGTGTGTCTGTGTGTGTGTGTGTGTGTGTAAGGAGGGGCCAATAGGAAAAGCAATTAAAATATTAATTAATATAAGAGTATAGGACTATGCAGTTTGTTCTTTTCCTTGACAGTTCACTCATTTATCAACTAACAAGCATGTGCCATATGCCAGCAATGTATTGGGCAATGAGAGGGATTCAGGTATGAACAAGACATTGTCCTGTCCTGAAGGAACTCACAGCATAGTGGGAGGAAAATGTAATTGCAGTAACAACCACCCTGACAGTTATAATACCAGTGGTAATTTTTGAACAGCCCCTATTTGCCAGATCTTGCCACACACGCTGTAAGATATTGGCCTGTTTATTTTCCTCAACAACTCTTTGAGGAAGGAATATTATTCCTACTTTATGAATTAAGAAATCAAGGCACAGAGAGGTTAAGTCACTTCCCAGGGTCACACAGCAAAGCTCTTGACTCTATGCTTTGCTCTTATAATACAGAATAGAACAAGTCGAGAGTTTATAAATGTACAAACAGTGCCCCAGGAGTTCAGAGAAATAATTCTCATGTGAGCTTGGGAGGGTGGGTGGTTTGATGGGAGTGTCAGAGGGGGCAAAGAGAGGGTAGGGGATATTTAGGGGAATAGGAGGCAGTTCAGTCTGGCTGGATGCAAGGGTATGTGAAAAGATGGAAGGCAGAGAAGCCTGGAGAGGTGAATGGGACCAGCCTGGGTAAGCTCTCAGATGCCATTTCAGCCTCATGGTTGGCTATGAATAAGTGGTAGATAGAAAGACAATGACTGCAGTGATGTGGAGCCCTGGTCTGTCCTGGTCTGTGCTGGTGGTTCGTCTGGCAAATGGACAGGGATGTAGCTCTGACTCGGCCAGGTGGGTGCCTGGCCCTGGCATCTGTAAGCCCCAGGCCAGCCGTGAAGCTGCTTATTGAGGGAGATGAGGTAAAACCAGCTCGACGGGATGCTCCTAGGCTACCCCAAAGAAGCCCTTGACAGGCTTATCCCTGATGAGGGGCCGACTGAGACGGGCAGACATGGCCACTCATCAAACCAAGCAGTTTTCCTGGCCTATGGGGCCACTCCCCCAGAAGGTGGGCAAACCCTGATAAAAATCCTTGAAAAGCCACACATTTCCCTTGCACAGAATTTACCCCAGTCAAGTGATTTCCCTACTTGCTTTGACCAGTAATTTCAGACATTTTCAGATAAGCCTCAGTTAGAGATAGAGATAGAAAAAAGAGCAAGATGAAGGGGTTATGGAGTGTGTGAACATATTTGTTGTGTGGAGTGACTGCAGGAGAGGTCTTGGGAAGGCATGGGAGGTTGCTGAGAGCAGCTGAGAGAACATACGAATTGTGTCATTGTCAGCGAAGATTAAACAGTAGAAAGAATGAGGCTTTGCTGGCAGCCACTGGATTAACAGCTTGTAGATTTCAATAATCAGTTTAAAGTTGAGTTTATATGCATGCCGAGAAACCTGGCTCCTTAAGATGAGCTATGCTGTTGTTGCTGGAAATGGCTGGAAGTCAGGGAGGGAGATTTACAGCCTGAAGATGTCACCCTTCAGAGAGAAATCACCCACTCCTAGGACAACAGACTGGAAGGCAGCCTGTCGAGAGGCGAGACCTTGTTGATTTCTGAAAAATGTGAGTTTGAATTGATATGCCCAAGAAAAAGTGGGCACCATTTATAGGATAGTGACTGAGATGAACTGCTCAAGAAGAGACAGCAAGTGGGGTGCGGTGGCTCACGCCTGTAATCCCAGTACTTTGGGAGGCTGAGGTGGGCAGATCACTTGAGGTCAGGAGTTCGAGACCAGCCTGGCCAACATGGTGAAACCCCGTCTCTACCAAAAATATAAAAAATTAGCTGGGGGTGGGGGTAAGCACCTGTAATCCCAGCTACTCAGGAGGCTAAGTCAGGAGAATCACCTGAACCTGAGACGCAGAGGTTGCAGTGAGCTGAGATCGTGCCACTGCATTCCAGTCTGGGTGACAGAGTGAGACCTCATCTCAATCAATCTATCAATCAATCAATCAATAAAAGAGACAGCAACACCCTATAGCCAACAGAATCAGGGTCTAAATCCTTGGCTCAGAAGCCTCAGCCTTCTTTTGGGAGGCTCCTGACCCCACTTGTACCCCTACTTCCTATGGCCCCCATTACAGGCCTGTCCTCCCTGGACCTCTTTTTTCTGCCTGCCCCATCTCCTTGGGCACCCCTTCTATCTACATAGTTCATCTTCGTTTTCATCTGTCCAAACTATTCCCGCCCACCAACTCCAAATAGGTCCACCGACTCCTCCACTAAAAGGCCCCTGACCCTCTATTCCCTTCCAGAGTAGGATGACATCCTCTCTGCTCCCGTGAGGCTCATCACATTTTCTTTGTGACGTAATATTTACATGATTGTCCCATGACTTCTATTAACTCCAGAAGGCAGATAACCCATTCCGGGGTCCTCTGCACGTCTCGTAGCTTGGCGTCCTGGCAAAGTGCCTTGTAGCCTGTGCAGTGCCTTGCCGGTGGCCACCACATCAGACACTGGATGTTCATTCTTGGCTTTCCAATCCCATTCTTTCACTCACAGTAGCCAACTCGCTGTCTCCAATGTGCTGTGAACTTTCACACCTCTGGGCCTTTCATTCATTCATTCATTCAACATACATTTAGTGAGTTTCTTCTATGTGCCAGACTACTGTAGCTCCAAGACTCAGGGGTGAGCATATGACCCCAACCTGGCCAAACAGAGCATTTCATTCTCCTGGCCACAGATTGTGCATTACAGATGGCAGGAAACACAAGGCATGCCATTGAAACTCAACTCTGAGACTTGGGTGGGGACTCTCTGGAAAGTTGCATGCACTTTCCTTTGGAGTTGTTTAATAGTAGGTGTCAGTAGGGGCCACTGGGGGCCACCCACAAATGGGAAGAATCAAGTCACCACCAAGGAAAGCAGATCTCAGAGGCAGTGGGCTGGAGATTCCTGGTGACATCATTGAGTAACTAGATCCAGCTAAGGCTGAACTACCTCTGAAATTTTCAGTTAAATGAGCTCATCAGTCCAACTTCTCTGCTTAAGCCAGTTTAAGCTGGACTTCTGCAACATAGAACCAGGGTTCTCACCAATATGAAAGTAACACGCATGCCTTCATGAAGGTGAAAACTGATCCTTTGCCCTCTGAGATGCTCTAAACCTGGGTCTATAGCACCCTCACTTTCTTGCTAGCTGGGGTGTAGTGGGGTGACGATTAATTTGTCTGTTACCACCTACGTCTACTCTTCAGGCCCAACTTGGCTGGAACCTCCTGCCGTGTCTAGGAGCAGGCCTGAGATGAGGCCCCTTTTCCACATCTGCAGGAGTTTATGAGATTAATGACATACATAGATTTAATGATGGGCTCTCGATGGTGGAAGGAAGCTGATTCTGAGGCCATAGTTCATTCTTGCTCAGGTTGATTAATAATTAGGTGTCAATACTCCCTAGGATTTGAGCATGAACAGTTGTTTTTTTCCTATTGGATATGTATTTTTGTCATTGTTGATGTTGTTTTTTATATTGGGTCTTGCTTCAGTTGCCATTCCTCCTCTGCCCCTTGAGATCTCGAGGTCCCATCATTGCCCTAGGGACTGAGAATGTTCCTGCACATTAATGAAGTCTGCAACGGATGTATTTTTAGTTGGCTTGTTTGCATCTGTTCTTTCCCTGCTCCTTGTCTGATTGACACCTGCTGGGAGAGAGGCACTGGAGCAGAGCTTTGCTATGGGAGATATTTGGCTACAGTGGCTGGCTTCACAGCATCCCTCTGATTGTTTCTAGCCCGTTAAGGGGGCATGGAGATTTCTATCTCCTTCAGCTCGCCTTGATTCCATTGTTCAAATGAACTGCAAGGGGATAAGCTGGGCTTGTTTACCACCTCTCCATGGCTAGTGGATGAAAGAAACAAGAAGCACTGCTGTGCCTGTTAAAAGTCTCCCTGGGTTAAAGCTGGAAAACCTGCCAGAGAGAGTTGTTTCCAGGTATGCAGGTCTCTGACAGGGAGAGGCTCCTGGCAGCAGAGGCAGTGTTACAAGACAGCTCTTGTTCTCTGTTGGAGGACCCAGGGCCCTTTGCTGGCTACAGAGAATGGGGAAGCTGCCCAGGGGCCAGGTAGGAAGCAGGTGGCACACTCAAAAGGGAGGAGAGTTTAATAAGGGAACAGTTCACAAGCATGTAGGGAAGTATAAGGGAACCAGCAAGGGATGGTGAGGCACCTCTAGATTAGTAACAGAAGGAAACTCTTATTTTACATGCTCTGCACCAAGACATGAAGCACTCACCACACCACAAGAAAGGTCAAGCTCAGAAGGGCTTCCCAGCACCAGCTGTGGGTTGCAGTAGGGTAACACAGCTATTGCCAACCTGTGGCTGGGCTGGGAGAAAACTAGGGGGAGGAAGACCCTGACCTCTCTCTCCTCCAAGCCTTTTATCTGTTGGATCCTTCTGTTGGCTGAACCTTACCCGGCGAGGGAGTCTTATTGATGCAGTCCATGGATGCCAGCCCCCTGAGCATATCAAGCAGGGTGGAAGAGGATGAAGACTGGATTTAGAAGGAAAAACAGATAATAATAAGTTCTCTAGAGCTATCTCCCTGTTTCAGACAGGGCTATCTGGGATGTAGGAAACAGAGAGTCACTTGTGGTTACTTCAAGGAGAAACAAGGGATGGGACTGGAACCTGAAAGGTAGGTGTATTAGTCCGTCCTTGCATTGCTATAAATAAATACTGGAGACTGAGCAATTTATGAAGAAAAGATGTTTAATTGGCTCATGGTTCTGCAGGCTGTACAGGAAGCATGGTGGCTTCTATTTCTGGGGAGACCTCAGGAAACTTACAATCATGGCAGAAGGTGAAGAGGAAGCAGGCACATCTTACATGGCCAGAGCAGGAGGAATAGAGAGAACAGGAAGGTGTCATACACTTTTAAACAAGCAGATCTCATAAGCACTCACGCATTATCATGAGAGCAGCATCAAATCCCCCATGATTTAGTCACCTCCCACCAGGCCCCAACTCCAACACTGGGGATTACAATTCACAAGAGATTTGAGTGTGGACACACATCCAAACCATATCAGTGGGAATGTAGGTGGGTGTGGATTTATGCAGACCCCTTACAAAGCTCCAGGGAGACTGTGTGGATGCTACTTGGGGTGGCAGGAGGAACAGATGAATGACAAGGCTCCTCTGTGCTAGTCTATTTCATGCTACTATAGAGGAATACCTGAGGCTGGGTAATTTATAAAGAAAAAAGGTTTATTTGGCTTGTGGTTCTGCAGGCTGTACAAGAAGCATGGCACCAGCATCTGCTCACTTCTGGTGAGGCCTCAGGAAGCTTTTACTCATGGTGGAAGGCAAGGCTTTAACTCATGTGTCACATAGCAAGAAAGAGAGCAAGACAGGGAGGATGGAGGTCCCAGACTCTTAACAATCAGATCTCATGCAAACTACTAGAACCAGAACTCATTCATTACAGTAGGGAGATCACCAAACCATTCATGAAGGATCTGCTGCATTACCCAAACAACTCCCACCAGGTCCCACCATGGACACTGAGGATCACATTTCAACATGGGATTTGGAAGGGACACACATTCAAACCATATCACCCTCCCCACACTAAGCTTGGCCTTCAGCCTCATGGGGAAGAGGCAATGTTTTGGGTGACTGTAAAGGTTGACAGAGCTTGACTTTGCACTATTTCTAAGGCTTGCTGACTTCTAAAAGTAAACAGTAATGCACTTTCATTTAACAAGCCGAACAGCAAACAGACATACAAAGGAAATGCTAACTCCTTTCTGCACCCCCAACTCCATTCCCCCAATCCAAGAAAACAAGCATGAACGGTTTGGTATATATCCTTCTTTCCTTTCCTCTGCTTACCCAAACATATTATTAAGTGTTCATAAAATATTCAGAAAGTACTTTTTCTTTAAAAGCAGAACCACATAATGTGCTTAACCCCACAATCAACTTTTTTTCACTAAAAGTGAAATGGATAGCTTTCTAGGTCAATCAATCAATCAATATATAGCTCCAGTTCACTCTTCTCAATTGCTTCCTGCAATTTCATAGTATCCATACGTAAAGAGTTTGCTAGAAAATCACATGTCTCTTTCATTGAGCCAACACAGAGTTCTTGGTGATGGAACAGGTATAAAATACCTTAAATAAGAGCCACTTTTGGTTTCCAAGTACAGTTAGGCCAGTTAGGGCTATACGATGTGGGCATGGGACAGAAGGGCTCATTGTTCAAGGTAGCCCATACGTGGCACATAAGTGGCCTACACAGTGGATGTTTTAGGGAATGTTATGTGGGCTGAGAAGTCCTAGACAGCCTTATGGAGGAAGAGTGATTTGAAGTGGACCTTGAAAGAAAGGGAGAGTTACTATTGACATTTTAGGCATGTGCATCAACACCAGTTAGTGACTAATGAAGTGTTATGAGGCAGAGGGTCTGATGGACGTATGCCAAGCTTAGACAGCAATCATTTGTAAGTGACACAGTCTGGATTTAAATAGAGAGGAGCTAAGGTCATTCAAAGTTCTTGAAGTCTGTTGGTTTTCCCCAAGTAGGTTAATTATGCCTCTTGCCCCTAATTCTTTCACACTCTTGATTTGTGTAACAAACTCTATTTTCACTGAAAACTCATATGTCAATTTGAGTCTTGTCTGTGTCCAAATGATCACAAGTTTGAAATCAGGCATGTTTCTGTTAACAAGCTTTGACACGATGCCCATTAGATGGTGAATATCATAGGGCTGCACGGGTCTGTATCAGATCACAAGGGCATCTTAGCACAGGCTGCAATCAGTCTCTGTGCAGGAGAGAGTCCTCGCTGTCTGGGTGTTTGGGAGAGCAGTCTTCTCTCCTTCTGGTCCAACAGTGGGTTCATCTGCCTTTGTTCTGGCTTCCCACACACTGTCCCCTTTCCTTGGCCTCCATCCTCTCCTTGTCCCTCACCAGCATCCACAAGGGCTTTCCCTCTGCTTCCAGGGGGTTAATCACTCCCTCTCTGCCTACCCAGTTGTACCCCCTTCCCTGTCGCCCTGGGAGATTCTTCTCCATACTTTTTCTTCAGTTTTTGACCACCTTTTGAGGACATGACCTCTTAAAGTCCTTGTCTAAATTAGCAGCGCTATGATCCAGCCTCAACTTATTTCCCAAGATGTACAACTGGAAGACACACCTTTCATCCTCCAGCCCCCAGCCCTGAACTCTAGTGCTCCAAATGTATTACCTCTTTGCTTCCCTGTTGCTGTAACTCTTGACTTTTCCAAAGTTTGGGGGCATAAAAATTCATCACCCACCTCAATATAAAGTTAACTTTCTAAATGCTTTACATTTAGAAGACTCCAGGAATCATTACAAATCATGTTAAAGAATGAAAGGGACACAGGATTTGATGTAGTCCTCTTTAAATGGGAAAAACTCCCAGTTATGAACCATGTGGGGGAGGTAGATTCTTACCTTAAAGAGGTGGTGCCAGGAATTACGTTTCCTGTCATGGCACTATCTGAGCTGTTGAAATATCTCCTCTCATTAATGAGAACCTATATAGAAGCTGATAAACTTTTATTGCAGGCATATTATAGCTTTACTTTAAAACACCCCCACCCTGGCTTGGCAGTGCTGAGGAATGGATTTCATATGCAGTGTGCAGCTGCCATTCAGGCCCTCTTTGAGTTGAGCAGGGAAAGTGGGGGTAGAGGAGAATAACCCTGGGAGCCCCCAGGACCTCAGATAGCCTCCTCTGCTCTAAGCTCACTGCCCTTAGAGATCCCACTTTTGCTGGGCCTTGCCTTGTTCAGGGCACTCTATGAGAGTCATGAGCCTCTTACATGTAAGGAAGAGAAAGAGTCCTCAAGGTGAGAGAGTGGCTCCTAGTGGTTCCCAATCTGAGTAGCTGCAGGGAGAAGACACTAGAGAGAGTGGCCAGAGTCGCCTCAGTAGAAATGCAGACGTGTTGTAGGAGAGAGGTGCCCGAAGCTCTCTGGACTTGAGTCTCTTAGGAACAAGTGACTCAGGCCTGTGGGTCTGAAGACAATTGGAGAGTCGGGGGGGAGAGGAGCCTGGGCTCTGATATTAAATTTTTTCCATTTTATCTTGATTTCCCAGCTCATTAGCTGCATATTCCTGGGCAAGTGACTTTGTCCCTGTGGTCCTCAGCTCCCTCATGTTTGAATATAAGTAATATTCTATTGGAGGGGAGGGGGGAGGATTAAATGCAAGAACATAGGCAGAGCTCCCTGTTCTGGTCCTAGCAGGAAGTGCCTAATTGATGTGGAGCCTCTCCTTTTTGTCTCTGATTTAAGTTGCCTCTGTAGCATCATGGTTTTTCTTTTTTATCCAGTTCTCAGTGGTCTACTCTTATTAATTATTATGAAAATGCTTCTACCAATTGAAGCACTATGTCTCCTATACAGCCAACTCTAAAATCTCCATATGTCCATGATCCTCTTTCCCATTAACCTTTTATAACTGTTTAACTTTTTTTTTTTTTTTAAATCTTTTCCACATTTGCCACTTGTTTGCTGGGACTACCTGAGATTTCCCAAAGGATATCTGTAATGAAGGCCAACATTGAGGTTCAGGAGGATAGACTATGGTTCACACTTCTTAAACACCCCTTATTGTACAACAAAATTGGGTCATGTATTAGGTATTTAACTGTTCTGCCTAAGATGATCTGCAAAGGACCGTCTAGATGAAGGATCAGTAAGCTACAGCCTGCAGGTCATATTCATCCCACCATTTGTTGTTGTTTTTTAAAAATACTTTATTGGGCCACAGCAACACCCATTTTAAAGCATTGGCTATGGATGCTTCTGTGTTATAATGACAGAGTTGAGTATTTGCAACAGACACTGTATGACCTGCAAAGCCTAAAATACTTACTATCTGGCCTTTACAGAGATATTTTGCTGACCCCCCTACTCTAGATCTTCTTCTGTTGATGTGTTTCAAGGTCCTTTCTCGGTTCCAAGAGAACACTGAGGAACTGATTTCCCGAATTCCACTAGGTAAGCTCCACAGTTGAGCTACTCATTTCCTGGGAAAACATTGTGCTACCATGTGACATACATGTTGGGTATCCTTTATAGGCAATCTGGACCTTCCCTGATGAATTAGGGTCCTTTAAATCCTAAGAGTTATTTTAGGGATAAGCCCTATCCTAGAAGACTCTTAAGAGCTTGAGATCTGGAAAACCATTAGCCCAGCTGGCAGCTATCCTTGGTGCTGACCTCAGGCCTGGCTTCTCTGATTCTAATACCTTAGTAAGTAGCGTCTTATGTTCATTAGGCATTTAATTGTTTCCAAGGGACTCTAAAATGTGTTTTCACTTGTGTTCTGCTATCATTTATGAGAGGTAGGAGCCAGAAGAAGTTCAGGACTACCTGCCTTGGCTGTATTTTAATAATTACAGCTTTGATTTCAGCCTCTCATTAAGCCTCATTCTGCCCTTCCTTCAGATCCTGCCAGATAGCTTTTGCTGGAATGACAAGATCTTTGGCTTCATTTGGGTAGTCATGTTGCCCAGACCTACACATGACTCTTTGGACTCTGTAAGGCCTGCCTGAGCCTAGACCCTTTACCACCGTCTTGCCCCATTTGTTTACCTCCCCAAGAATTTGCCTTTCCAAGCCTCCTGCCCAAACTCCTGACAGTCACTCAACATAGGACAACTTGTTCCTTTGGCAATACCCTCTCTGGGCACTAACTAAAGCCCTGAAGTAATAGAAAAAAAAGTATTCATCTTCTTTCACAATAGATGGACCTGAGGTTAAGGGTATTCCCTTTTGAAGAGAAATAATGTGGTCTTAAAAATAAAAAAACTCCAGTCTCTGACTTCCCATTTTGGGAGATATTTTAAGGTCTTTAGATGAAGGTGGACATGTCACATTTTCCTTCCTCCCTAACACCTAAGCCATAGCCTCATTCCCAGAACCTGTGGCTTATTCTCAGTATGATGGTTGCATGTTACATTCTGGCACATGTAAGTGCTCAGATGTGGAAGGAGGCAACATGTGGTGATATTGCTTCACTTAATAGAGGTAGGTGTACCCTAGTGATGGAGATATAGCTATCTCATAGAGTACCAATACATATTTATTCAGCATAATAGTTTGCAGTAAGGATGGGTCAAAGACATTAAAACCATTAATCACACCCAGTAACCAGAGTATTCCTTGAGTTCTAAAAGTCAGAACATCATTAGTGACCACATGCCCAACACTTCATTTTAACAAGGAGAAAGCTGAGACTTAGGGAAGGGAAGTGGCTTGTCTCTGGGAGTTCATGGCATAACAGGTATTAGAATCCATATCTTCAAATTTCCATGCAACTGGCTCATCTTCTAGCAACAATTTCCTCTGGTACAGGGGCAATGTCTCAGAAGACCCTTCAAGAGGACTGAGGATGATGGGACCATAAAAGTTCCAATTTCATGTTTGGTTTATTTTGAAGAAAATAAAATTTTGCTCCCTAAAAAGATATGAAAGTCATCACAGCAAAACATGCTAACTCTTGGTTTGGGGAAATTGAAAACCTTTAAAAAACCCTGAAAAGTCATTTTATAATTGGTTTCCATTTAATGCATGTCTATTGTATTCCAGACACTTGACACTCAGTGGCTCATTTAATCTGAAGAACGTTCCTATGAGTCACATATTATGAATCTATTTTAAATGGAAAGACTAAGTACCATACTTAGCCAGGATCACAAGCATGTGCCACTGAGCCCAGCTAATTTTTGTATTTTTTGTAGAGACAGGGTTTTGCTATGTTGCCCAGGCTGGTTCTTGAACTCCTAGCCGCAAGCAACCCTCCTGCCTCAGCCTCCCAATGCTAGGATTACAGGTGTGAGCCATTGTGCCCAGCTTAATTCTTATATCTCATATCCCTGAAGTCTAAAAATAATCTCTCATTTTGTTTTGTAGGTAGTTTTTAAAGATTGAATAGTAACAATTTCTTCTAGTTTAACTTCTTGGCCCCACCTGCCTGAGAATGAGACACTCCTGTTTGATAGAAAAGAAAATAAGCAGTACACAGAAGTGACACATTCATCAAGAATGGAGATGATACTGATAAAAGACACCAGTCAGACAATAGTTAAGAATCCATTCTTTTTCTTTCTATATTCCTGATTTTTTTCACCGATCAGTCTTGCATTTTTGTAGAACATGTAGAGGGATAAATGTCTAAGCTTGGGGAGACCTAGAGGCTTCCGGCTGCTATAAGGATGTTTCTTGGCTGAGGGCCTAGAGATCTAGTTGCCCCTGCTACATGCATCTCTACTTCTCTGCTGGTAGATACAACACTACATCAGTGAAGTCTGAACTGCCAGTCCTGTTCTGGCCAGAGGTTTCTAGTAGTATTATTGATATTGGGGTAGAGGCTCCTCAACTGGGAGCCAACATCTCTAAATGGCAAACAAGTCTTTGATTTTGGGGAGAAGATACAGCCAAGAGGGCCAGCCCCATTGTCAGAGGAGACAGCAGAGGTTGCGCTATAGCAGGAATCATATTGGTAGCAGTACCAAGGCAGGCTGGGATCATGCCCATAACCAAGACTTCATTGCTCCAGAGGCTCAGGATAAAGTCAAGATGGGAAGAACCCTCCAACTGTAGGCTTGTTTGTAGTTTGGGTATCTGCTGTCAGCTGCCACCAGATATTACCTGTGTGAAGTCACTCAGTAGAGGGGAGCTCTTAGCAGGAGGTAGTAAAAAGGAATTGAGTTCTAGTGCTGACTCAGTTACAGGCTCTCTCTTTGACCTAGGGCAAGAGATGTCCTTTTGCTAAAATGCAGTGTAGTTCTCTGCAAAAAGAGGGAGTTGGCCAGCTGGTCCTTTTTTGCTCTTTTTTTAAATTTTATTTTATTTTATTTTATTTATTTATTTATTTGTTTATTTATTTTTAAAGAGACAGGTCTTGCTCTGTCACTCAGGCTGGAGTGCAGTGGCATGATCATGATTCACTGCAGCCTCGAACTCGCGGGCTCAAGTGATCCTTTTGCCTCAGCCTCCTGAGTAGCTGGGACTACAGGCATGCACCACCACACCCAGCTTGTTCATATCTTTTTACTGCAAAGGGGAAATCTACACCACTCAGGGGTGAGAGCTTCTGCTGCTGTTCCATGCTCTGTATTTGTTGCGTCTACTGTGATTGTCTTGGTTGTGTGTGATGCATGCATGTGAAGTTATATGACAAGATGAAGGTAGGGAAGTGATACCAAAGCTTCAGAAAGCCAAGTGAGTAGGAAGAGCTAGAAAACAAAATTCCGGCTCTTCTCTCTGGGTGCCTGAAATACCCTTGCATGGGGCCTGAGATGCTGCTTAGAGGTAGGGATAGACCTGCAACCATTCCTGTACCATCTTCTCTGGCCTCTTAGGTTTCCCGTACACACATGGTCAGCTCTAGAGAATCAGGCACAACTCTGTTAAGCCTTCTGCTGTTAGCACCATGTTTCACTGCACCTGGTTGGAGGATGTTTTCCTTGACTAGAGGTCAGAAAATGGTGGAGTTTTCTGCAGGTTTGTACCTGAAGAGTGCTCAGGGAGGATGAGCTCAGGGTTCATTAGTCCAATGAGGACCTTGATGTTCAGGGCAGAGGGAGTCCCTGCAGTCTTCACTTGTAGGATGGGGATGACAGAGATACAGATGTCCCTGTATGTTCTCACCTTACAAAGAATGACTCCAATTTCAGGAATGGTGAACCAACTAGATCATCCACTTACCTTGAAATTCTTCCTAGAACCTTCTTGCCTTCTTGTATTGAATTAGAAAGAGGATTGTCCATGGAGTTGGGCATTCAGGATTCTCTACTCATTCAATATAAAAACACCTAGCTGCCTGATCTGTAACTCTTCCTCAAATTCCAGTGCTGATGCCTTAATCTCTTTTTGTTGAGGCATTGCTAGCTTTTGGTTCCTTTTTAAAGACCAAATATTCTGTACTTCAAAAGGAATATAGACATTTATAAGTCTATAACACTTCCACATAAATTAGATTATCAAGTACTTTTTTCTGGTTTGCTGAGAATATGCCCCAAGAGAATAGTAATCGTAAAGAGTCAAATGTCAGAGGGCACCAATTTCTTTGCAGCATGAAATGCTGCTCTGTACTAGGCCTGGTGGTATTCATGGAGAATCTGGGCAACTACTGGCAACATTAATTGTGTGGGAGGGGGAGAGATGTGCAGTGGATGGGTTATGAAGGTAAGGTGGGTAATTGCTGACATTTATTGAATATGTAATATGTCCAGGAACTAAGCCACACATTCATATATACATTCGTTCATTTAATTCCCAGAGCACTTCTGTGAGAGAAGTACTACTATTATCTCCATTTTATTAATGAATATCGTGAGACATGGAGAAATTAAATAACTTGCTCAAGGTCATACAACTAAAAAGTGCCAGAGTCAGGATTCAAGCACAGGCACTGTCACCCTAGAGCCGCACTCTCTTTTTCTGCAAAGTTCACAAATGCAGGACTGGTGTGAATAAATAAATGTATGGAAAATACCTATGGCTATAATATTCTATTCGAGGCTTTCCATCATACAGTAATGATGATACTTTACATTGCACATCTCTTTAAAGTATTTCCACATACACTGGCTTTGTGGGATGGGCTGGGAGTAAGTAGGGTCTACAGAACTTGCTGGACCCTTTGAATCCTATGGGCCTTTGAATTCTGTACTATCAGAAGGAACATCTTCACTAAAGGAGAGCTGACCCTCCAGAGGGAGTGTTACCCCTGTCCCATAGCATTTTAGGCAGGTCTCCACATCCTTTCCCCAAGTCTAATCATCCGTTTCTCTCCCTCTGAGGTTCAGCTGTGCATGTGGACCATAGCCCAGAGAGTTTCCTTCCAGAGGGACCCCAGCTGATTAGCAGCCAAGCCAGAACTGAAGGAGTTTTGGGATTTTAGGTTAAGTGTTCATTTTTGAAAAGTCAGAGTCTGATAATTTGGGTACCAGCCTAAATTCCACTGGGTCAAGTTGGAGTGGCGACTTGATGGAGAGGGGCAGAATGGAGTTGGCCTCTGTGTTCTTACCAGTCTGGCTTCAGTCATTTCTTAATGAAATCACTCATCACATCAATCACGCATGTATTCAAAAATGTTTTGAGTGGTCCTTACAAGCCTCATCCTGTGTGGGTAGCTACAGGAATCGGGACAGGGAGAAGATGCCATTTCTGGCCTCGAAGAGCTCCCAGGCCTGCTGGGGAGAGAAGACTCACAGCAGAAGCAATGAATTGATGTCCAGAGCTGTGTCAGGGCAGAGAGCGAGAGATAGCAGGCTCTTGGGGTAAGAGAAAGCTGCTGGAGACTGGCAGGTGCCTTTCTGCCCATTCTACCAGTCCTCTGGGACCTGACCCATAGGCCTCCTGATCTCCAAAGCTTTCTGTGCTTTTGTGCATATCTGGATCTCTCTACTTTCTGGAGGCAGACATTGCTTCTGTCTCTTACATGACTTAGCATTTTCCTTTGCTTGATTTTCCCCCATGTATTCCTCATGTGAACTGTGGCAGAGCTTACTACTATTCCCATCTTCTGTCTACTTTCCAGCAGCACTTTTCAAAGTCATTGTAAAAATGAATCACCTGGGAAGCTTGTTAAAATGCAGATTTGGATTCAGTAAGTCTTGTGTGGAGTCTGAGGTTCTGCATTTCTAACAATATTCCAGCGGATGCTGACCCTGTTGGTCTGTGGACCTCACTTTGAGTGGCAAGGTTCTGTAGTATTAGACACAAATCAAATCTTTTAAGCTAACTTGTGGATTTATTGAACTGGTTAATGGGCACATCATGCCCTTTCTCTGGGTCTTTTTTTTTCTCATAGTCCAGATGAGGGAATTTTTTTTGAGGATTGACAAATGCTAGGCTTCTGTATCATCATTTCCTTCTTCTTCTCCCTGAGCTAACATTGATAATCGAGCATCGTATTTTTTTCCCACTGAGCTTGGACATGACCTGTTGAGAAGGATTTCTCAATATGGTACCCTGAGGACCCACTTCCGGCCCAACAGAGTTGGCTTGGAGGATGAATCCTATTTGCTATTCTGGATAAAATATACCTTCAGCTCTTTTCTAATGGAATAATTGGGGGGTTGGTGGGGAGCCATCCTTGGCACTGTATAGAGATGCCCCAAAACCTGGCACCTGCCCTGAGAGAAGGGTGTCTCCAGAACCTCTCATGCTAAAAAAGACCCTTGGTCTAGGTCTGGGAAATGAGAGGAGGGGCAGGAAGATTAAGAACAGGTTCTGGAAGGGAGTGATTAGCTCAGTGGTTCTCAACCATGTCTGTGCTTTAGAATTACTAGAAAGTTTTAATGAATAGTAATGCTTGAAGCCACCCCTAGATATTACATTCAATTGGGCTGGGGAATGACCAGGCATTAACATTTAAAAACCTCCCAGGTGAATCTAATGTGCAACTGGTGATGAGAACCAGTCATTAAGCCCATCCAGACACACTCAGCAAGTGGTGCGGTACTGAGGTGCTTGCTTCATTTTCAATTCACAGGGCTCAGAGAGAAGCAGAGCCCTGACTCCCTTCCCCTAACTGGCCACTTCCATGGCTGAGATAAGATAAGCACTTGGAAGGAGGAAGGACAGCAGCTCCCAGTCATTTTTTGCTCAAAATAGCTTCACCTTCAAAAAAAAAAAAAAAAAAGATAAGGCAACCTCTTTTTGAGCATGATAATTTCTTGGAGGGATGTTATTGGCTCTGTTATTCTAGACTAGTTTTTCACATTATCTAGATTTCGTGTGGGGTGGAGACCTCCTCTCCTTCCTGGTTGAGGGCTTGGGGCAGGGAGGCAGCCCTGTTCACATTTATGTTCCCTTGATTCTCAATCTTCGATATGGCCCCTCTCCTCTCATTTGCTTTTTTGAAATGCACACCCCCTGCCCTCCAGCTTCCAGTTCTGCAGAGCTCAGCTAGTTCGGACAAAAGGATTGGATCAGACTGATTTCCCTTAAGGTGTGGACAACTGACACCTGCCCCTACCCTAGTTCTCTTGGATTTGAAAAGAGGCTGCTCGCTGTCCAAGTATATCTTTAGTGTGTAGAATTCCAGGTAATAGATGAAGAGAATTGAACTATTCTCCTGATCACAGCTGGGGGAGTTTGGTGGGGCTTTTTAAAGGAATAAGCAGGGAAGGGATGGCTATTCATATGCTTACTTGTGTAATGTCTCCTCAAATGGTGAGAACAGGGCATTGTTCAAGAACAAGCCAGATACCTGATGAAGAGCAGTCTATGTCTCTTCCCTCTTAAAAAAAAAAAAAAAAAGACAAAGGGTAGGGAGAGGGGTCTGCTTTAGGCAGCTTCAGTGTATTTCTAATTATAGTGCCCATTTGTAACCAAGACTTTGGCCTTCCAAGAAGGCTTGATTATGACATTCATAATTCATTGGCAGTCAGTCTATTACAGATTCAATGATTTCTCCAGCCAGGGAGAGAATCTTGATCCTTTAAAAACTGATTTTTCACATTAGAATAGCAAAAGCAATTAGTTTTATTTTTAGATCAGTTAAGCAAGAGCTCTATGAAGCCGAAAGGAAGGTTTTTCCCTTCTTTCTTTCTTCCATTCTTTTCCTTGAGAGAATTTGCCCTGGGTGTTTGTCCCCTGCCACCACTGGGTCTCTGTAGGATGCCTCTGGCTGCTTTAGGAAATCTGCATGATGAAGACTTTGTGAAGGCTGAGGGTGCTTTTCAGAACTTTGTACTTAGCCTTGTATTTCCTGAGGCCTTGATCTTCACTCCAACTCCTGTTATGAAGGTGAGGGTGAAAGTGTGTGCAGGGATGAGCTTGGCAGCCTTAGTCCCTAAACCCCACATTACATCTGGAGTTTCTGGCATGAAAGCAGAGAACAATATTACCTGGCATTGAGGGCCCTTCTTCCCACAGTTTGATCCATTCTCAGCCTTGTCCCCACCAGTTTACCTGCACAAACTCCTACTCTGGCCAGAAAGGGTTACTCATGGGCCCGCGGTAGGAGTACACACATTTCTCACTCACTTCCTGGGCAGCTTCCTTCCCATGCCCTGGAGCTCTCTTTCCTCTGGATTCTTGGGTTCCATCTTGTGCCTATACCTGTAAATCTCATGGCAGTGTCGGGCACACTCTGCCTTGGACCACTAGTTAACCTGGTTAGGTTTATTAACCAGCCAGATGCCTACAGGCTCCAGAGAGGTGGCCTAAATGAGGAAAGCTGGTTATGGTGGGAACTGTGGTGACCAGAGAGCACAGGCCCAGTCTAAACGATGCAGCCAGTCTTCAATGGCAAAAGACTGTTTTCATGTTCAGCTTCTGGTCTAGCATTGTCAGATTTTCTGATAGTTTTCAAAGGAAGCTGGACATCTAGATTTTAAAATGTATACAGTATCCTAATTTTTTTTTTTTTTTTTTTTTTTGAGACGGAGTCTCGCTCTGTCGCCCAGGCTGGAGTGCAGTGGCGCGATCTCGGCTCACTGCAAGCTCCGCCTCCCGGGTTTACGCCATTCTCCTGCCTCAGCCTCCCGAGTAGCTGGGACTACAGGCACCCGCCATCTCGCCCGGCTAGTTTTTTGTATTTTTTAGTAGAGACGGGGGTCTCACCGTGTAGACCAGGATGGTCTCGATGTCCTGACCTCGTGATCCACCCGTCTCGGCCTCCCAAAGTGCTGGGATTACAGGCTTGAGCCACCGCGCCCGGCCCAGTATCCTAATTTTTAAAAGTTGGAATGAATTCAATTTTCTTTTTTTTTTTTGAGACGGAGTCTCGCTCTGCCGCCCGGGCTGGAGTGCTGTGGCCGGATCTCCGCTCACTGCAAGCTCCGCCTCCCAGGTTTATGCCATTCTCCTGCCTCAGCCTCCCGAGTAGCTGGGACTACAGGCGCCCGCCACCTCGCCCGGCTAGTTTTTTGTATTTTTTTTTTTTTAGTAGAGACGGGGTTTCACCGTGTTAGCCAGGATGGTCTCGATCTCCTGACCTCGTGATCCGCCCGTCTCAGCCTCCCAAAGTGCTAGGATTACAGGCTTGAGCCACCGCGCCCGGCGAATTCAATTTTCTTTAAAACCCTATGTAGGCCAAAACCCATGCCTGGGGGCCACCATTTTGTTTCCTTAGTTGTAGGTTTTGAGAGCTGAACCCACAGCCCCAGCTCAGAACCCTCATTTTAAAGTCTCATGGAGCTCTTGCTGCCTCTCGGGTCCTGATCTGTCAGGTAGAGGAGCCAGCTTTACATGGCACCAGGATCAGAGAGGCCCAGGGGCCTCACAATCACACAGTGACCTAGGAGAGAGCCAACATGAACACATGAACTCGTAGCCTCTGTCCCAGAATCCTTTTCGCTAGTTCCACACGATGGATAGTGATACTGACTAAGGGAATGCTGCCAATTTCTATTGATCTTTACTGTTGTCCAAGCTTAATGAAAAATTAGGAAAACACCTTTCCCTTCAGAATGGATTAGATAAGGGAAAAGAATAAAAAAAATCACTCCTGTTGGTTTCCGCATCATTTTTCTATGAAAGATGCTTCTGAAATTCAGCACTGAAAACACAGTTCTTGAGAAGCTGTATACCAGCCACTGTGGAACCCCATGACTTAGTTCCTGTCCTTGGTAGGCTTATAGTCACAGGCTCAAGACTATGAGCTCCTAGAGAAGGAACTCAGCCATACTCTGCATTGAGTGTCTCCCAGCCCTCAGCAATCTGCCCAGCATGTAACGGCGACTTAACAAATTGAATATAAACATGGCAACACAGGTGACACAAAATGAAGGAGAGGCAATACAGACCTTCCAACTAAACCATTCAAATGGTTTCATCTTGATGTAAGAATTTTATTCCTCATACGAATCTCATCTTGCGTGTCATGGCATCATTTTCTCTTGGTGAGCATTTTCTCTTGTGACAGAGTAGTATCCTGAACTGATACTAAATAATATACCATTATTCAAGGTGATATTGCCTAGAAACCTGGCATGGGCCTGGGGGGAGTGACGGCATGAGCGAGAATGGTAGAAAATAGGTAAAAGACTGTAGTTAATGCATTCCTTCTAAATCCTCCTCTCCATTTCCCTCTTCTTAGTTTATCTTGCCTCCAACCTCTAAGAAATTCCCAGGAAAAATGGAGTGTTACAGTGTGTCTTCCCATTTCCAGGACCTGAAAGATTGCTTGCCATTCTCAGGGAGAGGGTATAAAAATTAGATGCTGGTGGAGGCCAGCTCTGGGTGTTGGATGAGCCTCTGACAGAGGATATGAATCTTGGCTGCAGGTGCTTGTGAAGGATGGTGGGACTGACAAGCCTACATCAAACAGGCCTCCATTCTAGGGGAGCCATCAATCACCTGTCTGCACTCTGGTGGCCCATACTAACGAGATCCCAGCTCATATACAACCCCTGCCCAAAAGCTGGGGCCCAGCCCCTCAGCTGACAGAGACAGAGCAGTCCTTGGAGGAACTGTGAAGGAGACCGCACTCCGGTCTATCTCCTCTCTACTGTCCAGTCCTCATCTGGAGTGGTGTTTCTGCTATTTTCCTCTGCCTCTGCGTCATCTTCTTTGTTCCCTGCCTAGGATATGGCCTCTCTCAAATAGCTAAATGAATGTGGTTGAGTATTGCATCATACATTCTTCATTCCTCCTGGTGACTGTTATATTTACAAGGAGACCCCAGGCATAAGACAAATGCTTAACCGAAGGAATAAATGTTTGATTGTCACATTTCAGGCACCTGCTAGAAAGTGGTTTGGAAAGCGTCTTGATAGTACTTTTGAAAATGGAAGTTCCATCACCAGCGCATTTATCAATAGGTGGTCCTGACCATCAGCTAAAAGGAAATTGAGTATAGATGATGATGATGATGATGATGATGAGGAAACAGGGACAGCAATGATGATGATGAGATGATGATACAAGCTAACATCTGACAAGTGCTTGCCAAACACCAGGCATGACGTTAAGAGTTTACATCTACATGAGCGCAGTGGCTCATACCTGTAATCCCAGCAGTTTGGGAGGCCAAGGTGGGTGGATCATGAGGTCAGGAGATTGACACCATCCTGGCTAACTCGGTGAAACCCCGTCTCAACTCAAAATACAAAAAATTAGCTGGGCATGGTGGTGGGTGCCTGTAGTTCTGTATACTCAGGAGGCTGAGGCAGGAGAATGGCGTGAACCGAAGAGGTAGAGCTTACTGTGAGCCGAGATTGCGCCACTGCACTCCAGCCTGGGTGACAGAGTGAGACTCCATCTCAGAAACAAGCAAGCAAACAAACAAACAAAGAGTTTACATCTACAAGCTCATCTGCTCCCATCAGCTCTGTTGGTGGGCACTCTTGTTATTCAGAAATGAAGACACCCGGCCTCAGAGAGGTTCAAGAACTTACCTATATTGCTAAGAAATAAGCATTGCTGGGAGCTGCCCTAGAAATCCTGCCTTTTCATACTAATAAGAAAAAAACAAGGAGGCTTAGGCTACCATTTCCTTTGTGACATATTTTCAAATCCCATGTAATCCTTCAATAACACAGAGTTAAGAGCAATGACTTAAGTCCCGGGTTTGAATCCTGTCTCTGCCACTTAGAAGCTATGAGATTGAAGGCAGATTCTCTGAGACTGCTTCCCACTTTATAAAGTGGGATCAGCCTCATGGGCGGCTGTAAGGATTCCACGGGGAACACAGGCAGAGCCCTTTGCCCAGCCTCTGGCACATGCCGAACGCATGGTATTGTCACTCACTTCTGTTGCACAGCGCACCACTGGCAGCCCCCACTTTCCTCTCCCCAATATTTTATGCATGTATTCATCTTCCCCGTAAGTCTGTATCTGGAAATTTTCATGTTTTATTCTTCTTTGAAAATACTTCCCTAGGAACGTTAAATATAGTCAATTAGATGGTTAGAATTGGAATGATAGCAACAACAAACATATTGAATGCATACCACATGCTATGCACAGTTCTAAGTCCTTCTAACAACTGTGTTGTGTAGGTCCTATTATGCTTGCTTTGCAATTGAGAGTATCGTGACATAGACAGATTAAGTAACTCTCCTGAGTTCCTGCTACTGGCAAGCAGTGGATTCAGGAGTGGCTCCAGGAGGTCTGGATCCTGAGCCTGTGCTCATGATCTCTATTCCATAAATATCCTCTTTGCCCATTCTCATTGCCATTTAAATGTTTCAAAGCAGTAGGAGCTTGAGGCTCCCACAGGGTGGGCCACTTGCTGTACGTCACACAGCTAATTTAGCAGTGGAGCTGGGGCTGAAACTGAGCTCCCTGGACTGCCAGCCCGGTGCTCCTTACACGAGGTGTGCCCTGTCATATGGTATGGTGATTCACTGGGAGGGAAGCTGTAGGAGGCTGACATTTTCCCAGCCTCATCTGTGTTTGCTGCCCACACATCAAGCCCTGAATGTCAAAGTCCCCCACGCTGCTATGCTGGAGGGGAGGAGGGAAGCCCACTCACTATTATTAAGCAATTAAAAATATGAGCAGAGCAAATGTGGGACAGTCCCACTTCTCTGACGTGTTGGGCAACAAGGTAGCTGGCTGCGTCTCACTCACACAGAGAGACATTTAAGGGACGAAATGAAAAATAGCTCGTCTTGGCTCCCAGGGAGGGGGGTTTTGAGTGCTGTGGATCATCACTGTCCCAGCTCTGCAACCCAAACAGTCTGGGGGACAGTGGAGGAGTGGGTGTGAAGGAGTGGTCCATGGCCTCTGAAACACCATGGTTATATCACAAAAGTGGGGTGAGATCTGACAGCTTTCTCTGGGTCCATGGGTCTGTCTCTAAGCTGATGTATTCCTCATTCTTCTTCCCTACAGAAATTTTAAAAAAGTCAGTTTCATGTCAGGTTGGACCCAAATCATTGCTATTTTTAATCTCTACCTATAGATGAGTACAAGATTTAACTGATTACAGGAAGAAACAGGAACTGAGTTTGGTTGGTGAAAAGGCCTCTTTGGTGTCAGGTCTGGAGTTCCTGCTGGAATCTGACCTCAGGTATTTAAAAGCAGGACCAGAGGATGGACTCCATGATTCTTTCCTATTTTCCTTCCAAACACCTTATGTGGAATATCCAGTTGGTAACCACATGTTTTTGTTCATTCCTTTAAAATCTCTCTGACATCGATCCTAACCTTTGCTCTCCGTGTATCTGTGGGTGCACAGGAATCCTGTGGGTTGAGCATAAAACTAGATGCCTTGATGGGTCATGGAATGGCATTAAAGAGGGTTCACCTACTCTGTGTCATAGAAGGCAAGATTGAAAATAAATCATTTGCATTGCTCCTCAGTGCCTGACACACAGAAGTTTTCAATATGTATTTATTGAATGAATGAGATGTGGGAGATAGGAGTTTGTTGGAAGTCCCTTGCTTTTTGCTACCCACAATTAACTTGATTTCAACTTAACAAACATCACCAAAACACTGATATGGCTTGTTGATATACAAATTAAACAGTCTGAGTAGAAAATTACTTGTATTGGTGCATGCATGCACACACGCATGCAAACACACACATGTGGTACACAGAGTATACCACTGCCATCTGGGATGATGGCAGAAAATGTCAAGCTTAAGCTGGGGTGGTGTTAGGGTTGGGTCAGGAAGGAGGAATAAGTCTTCTGAAACACTAAGAACTGCGTGCCTAGTAGGGCCCCTGCATACAGAGAGGATGAGTGACTGGCTATGCAGACAGACAGGAGAGCTAGGGCTCCCCACGTGCATGGAGAGTTTGACCAATGAGACCAACTGTCCAGGTTCCTATATCAGGATACAACTAAATCCGTGGGAATGTGAATTTCAGCCAACTATTCAGGATGGAGCATCTTGGAATTCCAAGAAGAGCTCACTCTCTGCTGGTCATCTGGCTCCGAGCCCCTAAAGCTACTTGGAGCTCTCCAGATCCACTTTGCTTTAGGGTTGGATGCTTCTAGCTTTGTAACTCTAAAGGAGCTAGAAAGATTCTGTATCTTTTCCTCTCTCCCTTTCCAGGTAAATAGAGGTGGGGAGAACAAGGAAAACACAACATCTTTTTTTAATCTTTAATTTTAACCCAATATTAGACTTACCGAAAAAAATTACAGAAATAGTAAAGTTTTCCTGTACTCTTACAGTTATTTTTAATATCAACAACTTTCATGGCCATAGAACAATTATCACAACTAAGAAATTAACATTGGTATAATACTATTAACTAAACTATAGACTTTGAATACTGTTTTTTTACTGATGTTCTTTCTTTTTTTATTCCCCAACTTTTATTTTAGAATCAGTGGTACATGTGCCGGTTTGTTACAAAGGTATATTGTGTGATGCTCAAGTTTGGAGTACGAATGAATTTTTTATCCAGGTACTGAGCATAGAACATGATAAAGCAGTTTTTCAAGCCTTGCCCCCCTCCTTCCCTCCCACTTTTTGTATCCCTCAGTATCTATTGTTCCCGTCTTTATGTCCGTGTGTACCCAATATTTAACTCCCACTTATAAGTGAGAACATGCAGTATTTGGTTTTCTGTTTCTGTGCTAGTTCCCTTAGCATGATGACCTCTAGCAGCATCCACGTTGGTGCAAAAGACATAATTTCATTCCTTTTTATAGCCGTGTAGTATTCCATGGTATATATGTCCCACATTTTCTTTATCCAACCCACTGTTGGATAAAGGCACCTGGGTCAATTCCATGTCTTAGCTATTGTGAATAGTGCTGTGATGAACATATGGGTGCAAGTGTCTTTTTAGTAGGACTCTTTATTTTCCTTTGGGTACATACCCAGTAATGGCATTGCTGGGTCAGATGGTAGTCCTGCTCTTAGTTCTTTGAGAAGTCTGCAAACTGCTTTTCACAGTGGCTGAACTAATTTACATTCCCACTATTAATATTAATATTCTTTCTCTGTTCCAGCACCCTATCCAGGGTCCCATATTATATTTAGTTGTTACTTCTCCAGCTTCTGCAGTCTCTAACAATTCTTTAGTCTTTTCTTGTTTTTTTATGACCATGGCACTTTTAAAGATTATTGCACTGAGAATACAACTTCACAGCTGTGGTATTTTTTCCCAAAAAGGCATAACTTCAGTCCAATCATGAGAAAACATCAGACAAACCCAAATAGAGGGACATTCAACAAAACGGCTGATCAACCAACATTTTTTTAAGAAAACTCAAGCCTCTGCTTTTGTATTCTATTGTTCCTAAAATAGCTTTGGGGAAAACTGTCTGCTGAGGTGGAAAATTAGGGTTTTAAAATGCAACCTCATGAGGGAAAAATGGTGCTTCTCTCTGGCCATGGAGACAGTCTTGAGCAAGGAGTTGAAGATGTGAATTCTGATCTCAGCTCCCTCATGTCACACAGAGGGCTCCCCAGTGCCTTCCTGTAAAATGGAATGACCCTTTCTTATCTCTCCCAAAGGATGGCCTAAGGACTCGGTGATGCTGTGTGGAGGGGCTTAGTGATTCTCAGAGGATGATGCTCATGGAGGGTCTTATCTCTCAACTCCACTGGCGATCCAACAAGATGAGAAGCTGGGAGACCCAGGCAAGCCAGAGCCTTGATTGTCAATCAACTCCCCATCCCTCTTAATTAGCTGTCATCTTCATAAGAAACCAGGAAGGAGAGGAGAGAGAAAAAATGTTCCAGATTTCTACCCCAGCCTTTTCTAAAAGCCTAAAACGAAAGATCTTGTAGAATTTCATTCAACAAGTGTTTTTGACCACCCACTGTGTACCAGGCACATTCGAGGGTTGGGCACCTGTGAGTGAAGGAATAGACTAAAATCTCTGGCCCTTGGAGGTAATACGTTAGTGAGGGAGGCAGACAGTAAGCAAAATAAGTACATAAATTAAGTAAATATTTGAAGGTGATGAAATTCCATCTTTGACCTGGTAAAAGTTGAAATGCTTTCCATAAAATCCCTGCTTGGAGGCAGATGGTCTCTGCTGATGAATGGGGATGGTTACAAAATAACACACAGCATACATTAGGGGTAGGAGTATGGGTGTTGCCAAATGTCCCACCCACTTAAGCTCTCTCATTTTAAGTTTCAAATCAAACTCCTACTCTGTGTAATTAGACAATTCGTATAGCAGTTGAAATGTCATTTCTTTGACCTGGGAAAATGCCTCTTAATCATTCCCTCTGGCCCCCAGCATCTCAGGGGAGAATATGAAAGAGTAAAAACACATGGGAGTAATTCACCTTAGGAATACTAATTGTGGGATAGTAACCATGAGCTGGATTGCACACATCATTTGGAGGATATTTGAATAAGGATGAAGAAAATAAGGAAAAGATACACACCAGACTGTTAATCGGTTAATATTGGAACCTCAGTCGTGAGAGTGCAGAGGTGTGGCGTTGGGAGTGGAGTGGGCAGTTGTGGGGAATTCTCTGTCTACTTGTCTGTTGCTGGCTTGTAGGAAGTAGTGAGTATTGCTTTTCTAGTTGGAAAAAGAAAATCTAAGGAAGCATTTAAAGAAACAATAGGGGCGAATGAAAGATGAGGAGATCTTTTAGGATTTCTAAATCCCTCAAATTTATATGTTGCTTTGCTTTAGATGTATGGGTTTATTTCTGGATGCTTAATTCTATTCCACTGGTAAGTATGTCTATCCTCATACAAATTCCATACTATTTTGGTGACTGTACTTTTGTGCTAAGTTTTGAAATTGGAAAATGTGAGTACACCAACTTTGCTCTTGTTTTTCAATATTGTTTTGGCTATTCAAGGACCCTGGAAAATTTCATATGAGTTTGAGGATTGGCTTTCTCTTCTCTTTGAGAGGGAGTCTCACTCTGTAGCCCAGGCTGCTGGAGTGTGGGGTCATTATGTCAGCTCACTGCAACCTCTGCCTCCCAGGTTCAAGCAATTCTCATGCCTCAGCCTCCCAAATAGCTGGGACTACAGGCGTGCCACCATGCCCAACTAATATCTTTGTTTTTTTTTTTTTTTTTTTTGTATTTTTAGTAGAGACAGGGTTTCACCGTGTTGCCCAGGCTGTTCTCGAATTCCTGAACTCAGGCAATCCACTCACCTTGGCCTCCCAAAGTGTTAGGATTACAGGCGTGAGCCACCACACCCAGCTGACAGTTTCATTTCTGTAAACAAGGCTGTTAGAATTTTGATAAGGACTGCATTTGTAGATCACTTTGGGTGATCCAGGCAAACACTATTCATTTTCTGTCTTTATGTGTCATCCTGTGCTAAAGGTCGTGGAGCAAGGGTGCATAAGGATGATTGAGATTTGATTTCTACTTCCAGGTAACTTTGTTTTTTAACAAACTTTTTTTTAAGTTGGCTTTTATGGCTTATTCTTTCTTTTTAATTGAGATGAAATTCACATGACATAAAATTAATAAATTAATAAAATTAATCATTTTAAAGTGAACAATTCACTGGCATTTAGTACATTCACAATGTTGTGTAACCACCGCATACCTCTACCTAGTTCTAAAACATTTGCCTCATCCCCTATGAAAGTAAAGAAAGTAGTTACTCCCTATTTCTCCCTCCCCTAGCCCTTGGCAACTACCAGTGTGCTTTCTGTTTCTATGGATTTACCTTTTCTAGATATTTCATATAAATGGAATCATACAATATGCTACTGTGCCTGGTCGGCATTTTCATTTCTGTAAAAAAGCTGTTAGAATTTCAATAAGGATTGCATTTGTAGATCACTTCGAGTAGTATTGCCATCTTAACAATATTAAGTCTTCCAACTCATGAACATGAGGTATCTTAACACTTATTTAGGTCTTTTAACAATGTTTTGTGGTTTTCAGCATTCAAGTCATTCACCTTCCTGGTTAAATTTATTTGTAGGTATTTTATTCTTTTGACGCTATTGTAAATGAAATTGTTTCTCTTAATTCACTTTTCAGATTGTTTATTGCTGGTGTATCAAAGCACAACTGATTTTTGTATCTTACACCTTTAAATTGTTGAATTGGTTTATTAGCTCTAGTAGTTTATTTTGTGGATTCTCTGAGATTTCCTATATGTAAGATAAAGTCACTTGTGAATAGAACCAGGTTTACTTCTTCCTAATTTGGATACTTTTTTTTAAAAAGATTCAAATTTATCTATTTATTTTAATTGGTAAATAAAAATTGTATGTATTTATCGTGTACAACATGACATGTAAAAATATGTATACATGGTGGAATGACTCAATTGAGCTAATTAGTGTATGCAGTACTACGCAAACTTATTTTTTTGTGGTAAGAAACACTTAAAATGTACTCTCTTGGGAATTTTCAAGGATACATTGTTATTCATTATGGTCACCATGTTGTACAATAAATCCCTTGAACTTATTTCTCCCATCTAACTGACATTTTGTATGCTTTGACCAGCATCCCCTCAATCCCCATCCCACAGCACCTGGTAACCACCATTCTACTCTTTGCTTCTGTGAGTTTAACTTTTTTAGATTCTACATGTAAGTAAGATTTTGCAGTATTTGTCTTTCTGTGCCTGACTTATTTCACTTAACATAATATCCTCCAGATTCATTCATGTCATCACAAATGACAGGATTTTTTTCTTTTTAAAGGCTGAATAGTATTCCATCATGTGTATATATACCACATTTTATTTATCCCTTGATGAACATGTAAGTTAATTCTCTATCTTTGCTGTTGTGAATAATGCTGCAGTGAACATAGGAGTACAGATATCTCTTCAACATACTGATTTTATTTCCTTTGGATATATACCTAGCAGTGGAGTAGTTGGATTATAGAGTAGTTCTATTTTTAATTTTTTGAGGAACCTCCATACTGTTTTCCATAATGTCTGTACTAATGTACATTCTTACCAGCAGTATACAGAGGTTTTCTTTTCTCTGCATTCTTGCCAACCCTTGTTATCTTTTATCTTTTTGATATAATCATTCTAACAGGTGTGAGGTGATATCTCATTGTGGTTTTAATTTGTATTTCGCTGATGCTATGGTCTGAATGTTCATGTGTGCCCCAACATTTATATGTTAGAATCTAAAACACATTGTGATAGTACTAAGAAGTGGTGTTTTGGGGAAATGGGATTAGTGATCTCATAAAAGAGAATCAAGGGACCTCCCTTACCCCTTTCTTCATGTGAGCACACAGTAAGAAAAGGTGCCATTTTTGAAGCAGAGAACAAGTCTTCATCAGACACAGAATTTGCTGGCACCAGGATTTTGGACTTTCCAGTCTTATGAACTGTGAGTCATACATTTCTGTTGTTTATAAATTATTCAGTCTAAGGTATTCTGTTACAGCAGCAGGAACAGACTAAGACATCTAATGATTATTGATGTTGAACATTTTTTCATATACCTGTTGACCATTCATATATCTTATTTTGCGAAATGTCTATTTAGGTCCTTTGGCTCACTTTAACATCAGGTTATTGGTTCCCTTACTATAGAGTTATTTGAGATTTTTATATATTTGGGGTATCAATCCCTTATCAGGTGTATGGTTTGCAAATACATTCTTCCAATTCATGGGTTGTCTCATCACTCTGTTGATTGTTTCCTTAGCTGTGCAGAAACTTTTTAGTTTGATGTAATCCTGTCTATTTTTGCTTTTGTTGCCTATGCTTTTGGGGTCATATGTAAAATATAATTGCCCATGCTAATGTCATGAAAGTCTACCCCTATATTTTCATTTAGTAGTCTTACAGTTTCAAGTCTTATGATTAAGTCTTAATCCATTTTGAGTTAGTTTTTATATATGGTATAAGATAAGATCTAATTTCATTCTTTCTTGTGGCTATCCTGTTATCACAACACCACTTATTGAAAGGCCCATCATTTCCCCACTGTGTGTTCTTGGCACCTTTGTCAAAAATTAATTGACCATACATATGTGGATTTATTTCTGGATTATCTAATTCTGCTGTGGTTATCTATGTGTTGGTTTTTACACTAGTACTATTGCTGTTTTGACTACGATAGCTTTGTAGTATATTTTGAAGTCAGGTAGTGTGATGTCTCCAGCTTTGTTTATTGTGCTCAATATTGCTTTGGTTATTCAGGCTCTTTTGTGGTTCCATATAAATTTTAGGATTTTTTTTCTATTCCCATGAATAATGTCATTGGTATTTTGATAGGAACTGCACTGAATCTGTAGATTGCTTTGGGTATTACAGTATGAACATTTTAACAATATTAATTCTTCCAATCCCTGAACATAGGATATCTTTCCATTTATTTGTGCCTTCTTCAATTTCTTTCATCAATGTTTTATAGTTTTCAGTGAGTAATTCACTTCTTTGGTTAAATTTTTTCTTAGGTATTATATTTTATTTTTTAACTATTATAAAGGGGATTGCCCTCTTGATTTGTTTCTTGGAAAGTTCATTGTTAGTGTATAGAAATACTATTGATGGTTATGATTTATTTCTTTTATAATTGCTTTGTATAGAACTTCCAGTACAATATCGAATAACAGTAGAAAAGTAGGAATCTTTGTATTGTTCTTGATCTTAGGAGTAAACATTGCTGTTTTTCATCTTTGAGTATGATGTTAGCTGTGGTTTTCTAATAAATGCCCTTTATTATGTTGAGGAAGTTCTTTCTATTCCTACTTTTCTGTGAGTATTTTCTTAAAAATCATGAAATATTAGATTTTGTCAAATACTTTTTCTGCATCAATTAGGATGACTAAGTGGTTCAGTTTTTGTTGTTGTTGTTCTATTAATCTGTATTACATTGATTGATTTTCTTATGTTGAATCACCTTTGCATTCCTGGGATAAATCCCATTTGGTCCTGGAATTTTTATAATTATTTAAATATGCTATTTGATTCAGTTTGATAGTATCTTGTTAAAGATTTTTGCATCTATGTTCATAAGAGTTATTAGTCTATAGTTTTCTTGTGATGTCCTTCTGACTTTGGTATAATGATAATGCTAGCCTCATAGAATGAGTTAGAAAGTGATCTCTCCTCTTGTATTTTCTATAGATGTTTGAGAAAGATTGTTGTTAATTCTTTTTTAAATATTTGATTGAATTGACAAGCAAAGCCATCTATCTGGTCCTGGATTTTTCTTTTTGGGAGTTTTGTTTTATTTATTCCTTTAAAATTACTGATTCAATTCTCACTTTGTATAGGTCTGATTAGATTCTATTTCTTCTAGAGTCAGTTTTGGCAGTTTGTGTGCTTCTAAGAATTTATCCTTTATGTTTAATTTATCTAATTTGTTGGTATCAAATTGTTCATAGGATTTTTTTTTATTTCCATAAGGTCTATGGTAATGTCTTTACTTTCTATTTTCAGTTATTTGGGTCTTTTCTTCTTTCTTTTTAGTTGGTCTAGCTGAAAGACTGTCAATTTTGTTGATCTTTTCAAAAACCCGTTTTTAGTTTTGCTGATTCTCTCTTATTTTTCTATTCTCTATGTTATTTATCTTAACTTTAATCTTTATTTACTTCTTTCTGGTTAGGGGTTTAGTGTGCTCTTCTTTTTCTAGTTACATATGATGTAAATTTAGGTTATTGATTTGAGATATTTCTTTTTTTAATGTAAACACTTACAGCTATAAATTTCCTGTTGAGCACTGCTTAGCAATATCCTGTAAGTTTGGGTAAGTTGTCTTTCCATTTTAATTTAACTGTAAGTGTTTTCTAATTTCTCTTGTTATCTCTTCTTTGACCTATTGGTTGTTTAAGAGTATGTTGTTTTCCACATATTTGTGAATTTCCAGGTTTCTTTCTGCTATTAATTTCTAGCATCATTTCATTGTGGTTAGAAACAATATTCTGTATGATGATTTCAATCCTTATAAATTTATTGAGAGTTGTTTTGTGGCCTAACATGTGGTCTATCCTTGAGAAGTTTCTATGTGCACTTTAGAAGATGATACATTTTGCTGTTGTTGAGGGAAGTGTTCTATCTGCATCTATTCAGTTGAGCTCTTTGTAGTTTTGTTTAAGACCCCTATTTTCTTATTGATTTTATGTCTAGCTGTTCCATTCACTAGATGGTATATGGATGGTATATCGGTATATTGGGGTGTGTGTGTGTGTATATATCAAAATGGTATATTGATGTCTCCTACTATTACTGTAGGATTGTCTATTTCTCCTTCTCATTCTGTCAATGCTTGGTCATGTATTTTGGAGCTCTGTTGTTTGGTGTGTATATGTTTATAATTGCTATGTATCCTTGATGCATTGACTCTTTTATCAATATTTATGTCCTTCTTTGACTCTTGTAATAGTTTTTGACTTAAAGTCTATTTTGTTAGATATTAGTATAACCTCCTTAACTTTCTTTTGGTTACTATTTGCATAAAATATTATTTTTCCATCCTTTCACTTTCAAGCTATTTGTGTCTTCGAATCTAAAGTGAGTCACTTGTAGACAGCATATAGTTGGATTTTTTAAAAAAATCTATTTGGTCAATCTCTGCCTTTTGATTATAGAATTCAATCCATTTATATTTAAAGTAATTACTTACAAGGGAGGACCTACTTCTGCCAATTTGCTATTTTTCTGTATGTCTTATGTCTTTGTGGTTCCTCATTTTCTTTATTACTGTCTTCTTTAGTGTTTAATTGATTCTTTACACTGTAACATTTTGATACCCTTCACATTTCTTTTTGTGTATTTTTAAAAAGATATTTTCTTAGTGATTACCAGAGGATTATGATTAACATTATACATTTATAAAAATATAGTAACAGTATAGTTAAAATTGATATCAACTTAGCTTCAGTAGAATACAAAATCTCTGCTTCTAAATGTCTCTGTCCCCACCTTATGTTGTTGTTGTCACTAAATACATTTTGCCTTCATTACATTCATTCAGTGTGTTCAGTAATGTAGATTTATAATTATTGTTTTATGCATTTGTCTTTTAAATTATGTAGGAAAAAAAGAGGAGTTATAAACCAAAATCCAGTATATTGGCTTTTATATTTACTTTCTAGTTAACTTTTCTGGAGTTCCTTACCTTTTCATATGGCTTTGAGTTACTGTCTATTGCCCTTTCATTTAAGCCTTAGGATCTACCTTCATTTCTTAAAGGGCAGCACTACTAGCAACAAACCCTCTCAGATTTTGGTTATCAGAGAATGCCTTAATTTTTCTTTGCTGGATATAGAATTCTTGGTTGATAGGGGATTTTTTTTCAGCATTAAAAAAAGTTATTTCATTCCCTTCTTATCTCCCTAGCTTCTAATAAGAAATTATCTGTTAATTCTACTGAGGATATATTGTTCATGATGAGTCACTTTTCTCTTTCTACTTTTAAGATTCTCTCTTTGTCTTTGGCAACTTGATTATAGTGTATCTTAGTGGGAATCTCTTTACATTTACCCTTCTTAGATTCACTGAGATTCCTAAACATGTAGATTTTTGTCTTTTTACCAATTTTGGAATGTTTTGGGATGTTATTTCCTTAAATATACTTTCAGCTACCTTTTTTTCTCTTTTCTCTTGGAATTTCTATTTTGTGTATATTGTTGCACTTGAATGTTTCTCTTAGGCTCTGTTAATTTTTTTCCATTTTTGCTTGCTTTTTAAACTAGATAATTTCAAATGATCTATCTTCAAGCATGCTGATTCTTCCTTTGGTTTGCTGAAACCTGCTGTTGAAACCCTCTAGTAAGTTTTTTGTTTTAGTTATTGCACTTTGCAGCTCCGGAATTTCTTTTTGGTTTCTTTTTATAATTTCTGTCTCTATTGATTTCTCTTTTATATATTGTTCTAGTTTCCTTTAGCTCTTTGTCTATTAATTCCTTTAGCTCTTTGAGCATATTTAAGACAGTTGCTTTAAAGTCTTTGTCTAATAAGTTCAATGTCTTTGCCTCAGGGAAAGTTGCTGCTCATTTCTTTTGTAAGTGAGCCATACTTGTTTCCTTAAATGTCTCATAATTTTTTGTTAAAACTGGACAATTTGAATACTGTAATCTGGTAATTCTGGAAATCACATTCTTAGTTCTCCTCAGGATTTGTTTTTATTGCTTGCTATAGGCTTTAGCTATTTGTTCAGTGATTTTTCTAAACTATTTTTGTAAAATTTGTGTTCTTTGTCATGCATGGTCTCTGAAGTCTCTGTTCCTTGCTTGGGTTGAGCTAGTGTTTTGATAAAGATTTCCTTGAATGCTAGGAGCCAAAAGGGGTAAAGGGAGGGGCAAGAGAGAAGGGGAGAAAGGACATGAGGGAGAGACAGGGAGCAGGAGAGAAGAGAAAAGCAAAGAAACAAAAAATAAAAAGTATCTCTCCTATTCTTTGCAGATTGTTCTGTACTAGGACATTCCTTCAATGCTTAGTCAGGCCATTTAAAATTTTACATTAGCCTTAAATACTTGCCTGCACTGATCTTAAGAGACTGGCCAGAAGTAAAAACTTAGGGTCTTCTCAGGTCTTTTCTGAGCATGAGTTTTACTCTGGGCATGTGTGTGGTTTTCTTAAATACCCAATATGCAGGGAACTTTTGAATGTCCTAATTTCCCAGAGAAATGCTCTCCCCAGCTTCTCTTTCCAGGTATTAGGCACTGTGTTGTATGCGTCAACTGAAATCTTTTGCCCCAGGTGGCTGCAGTTTCTTCATTTGTCTTACAATATTTCCAATAAATGACCACTGTCTTTTCCAACCTGAGTGAGTTCCAAGTTAGGTTAAACAAAGACAAGCACATTGCTTCAGTCCTTCATGTAGCTTCGAGACAGGATGGAAGAGACAAACATGGTTCTTTGTGAGTAAGGTCTGCTCTCCTCCCTCAGAACCAGGGACTAGGGCCCCATACCGGGAACACAGAACTAATGTCTTCAAGATAGCTGGGGAGAGGGTGGAGCAAGCACAAGTAAAAAGTCACAGAGCGGGCTGGGTGTGGTGGCTCATGCCTGTAATCCCAGCACTTTGGAAGGCTGAGGCAGGCACATCACCTGAGGTCAAGAGCTTGAGACCAGCATGCCCAACATGGCGAAACCCCTCTCTTCTAAAAATACAAAAATTAGCCAGGTGTGGTGGCACATGCCTGTATTCCCACTACTTGGGAGGCTGAGGCAGGAGAATCGCTGAACCCTCCATCCTGGGCAACAGAGTAAGGCTCAAAAAAAAAAAAAAAAAAAAAAAAAAATCACAAAGCCTTTCTGCTACTTTAAAATTGCCTTTCTCTCTATTCCACATTTACCAGGTTGCTATAAAGTTTGGATTGTTTTTCAACATACTAACAAAGTAACTCTGATGGTTTTTCCTTGATTTTTTTGATATTTCTGTAGAGGGATGAGTTCTTAGAGATACCCACTCCATCAGTTTTGCTTTTTAATAAATGTTTAAATTGAAGTATAACATGCATTCATAAAGGTATATAATTCATAAGTGTGTAGCTGTATAAATTTCTGCATTTCATAAGGCATGCACACCTTTGTGATCACTCTTTAAATATTTTTATTTTTTAAAACATTTGTATCTCATCTCATTTCAAAAATTACTTGTTGTGACTTATAAAAATGCATATTATGCCAATAAGAGAAAAAATATTTTAAGTGAGGAAAGTAGGGGTGGGAGGAGGGAAAGCAGTAAAAGTAGAAAGAAAAACCAGTCTTCTATTTTTGTCACATGGCAATTACATGGCAGAATGTCTTGCACACTTTACTAGAAGTGGGATAGAAATTTATCCCTAAGTTTCCTAGCTGCTAATGCAAAAAGGAAAATCTCATCAGTTTTAGGTTTTTGTGGTTCTGAAGATAAAAAGAAACTAATTGCTCAATAGACATGCAGCTATATTAGGTACTGAAGCCAGAAAGAAGTTCTCCTATTCTTACTATAAAGAAGGCCTTATTGAAGTTAGTGGGAGATGTGACTTTTTAACTTCTCCTGTAGTAGATAAATCCCACAGCAGAGTCCAGGTCTTCCTATCTGCGTATATCATGGGACACCACTGCCACAGTGATCCAAATGAAGAGTAGTGACAGCGAGTCTATGAGGGGCTGAAGCACTGCTGTTTGAGTGGGTCAGGGAGAGGGCTATGAACATAAGCATGGATGAATTAACTGCCCTAAGCCTCAGTTTTTCTACCTGTAAAGTAAGAATAATAGCAATTACCCTAGGATGCTACCAATAAAGAAGAGATTGTGCATGAGTCTTGTATGTAATAAGTGCTTGCTAGATCTAGTGATTATTATAATTCCAAGGTTTGTATAGAGACTATTGATGGCCTCTAGTTTCTTAGTTGAGCAACCCTGTTTCTTTTTGCCTGTTCTTTTTCTAAGCCTGGGTCATACCACCAAGGCTTTCAAATGGTTAAAATGTACTTACAGCATTTTGATCCTGTGGCCCAAGGTGGAGTGAGGTGTGTGTGTGAGACTTAGGATATTCCTAGTTCTGGAAACCCAGGCCTGTGACGGATCGCTCCCAGGACTCACGGGAGGCAATATGCACACTTGATAGGGAAGAGGAGAAGGTGACTATGTCTGCCCTACTCCACCTTGCTACCCTGACACCAGGCCCAGCTGCTGGAGGTCTGCATCCCACCCAGTATACAAATCAGGCTTAAAACGAAACGAAATGCCAATATCTGTACTGAGTGTTGTTACACTGAGAAAGCAGGTCTTTATTCAGCAGCACAGCCCATGGTTGCTTTCAGGTTTTGATAAACGCACATGGCACTGTACTTTCCCTTGGATGGTGACCAGCGTCCACATGGGCATGACTTCTGTGGCCCTGATGTGGTATGGCCTGAAGGACAGCAAGGTGCCCTCTGACCTCTGGTAGGATGAGGATGAGCATCCATCTACAATTACAGTGAAACCCTCGCTAGTGTCTCAGGAAGAAGCATCTCTTTATAGCCGGTCATGAGTCCTTAATATATTGCCCTTAAATCATTTAAAACTGGACTAGCCTGAGCAGCAGTGAATATGCCAATGCAGCTGGGAGCAATCTCAGGCAGGCCCAGTGAAATGGCCAAGATGATCTAATAGATCTTGCTTCATCTCTAGAAGTCTATCACCCTGCCTCTCTCCTCCTTATTAAACCAAAGCTCCCTACTCCCAGGAAATAAAACTGCTACCTGATATTTATATATCTTCAGAGAGTAGTGTGATTCAGAAACCAGGGAGAATGGTTTAAAACTATTTATTGAAAAGGAGACTGTTTCTTGCATGAAATAATCTTATTGGAAAAGTTACCTTATTTCTTCTACTGCACTTGAAAAATCTAGATCGTTTGTGAAAAGCAAAGGGCAAAACAGAAATTGATTTTTGTCATCATGAAGTCGTTTTTTAATACTTTGATTAGTGGCTTGAAGCTGGTGGTGAGTCATGTGACAGTGCTGGTGTTTCGGGGCAGGGTATTCAGTTGGAGATCATAATAGCTGTTTCTGACCTTGACTCTGAGCAGAACATTGCGGGAAGTCTTAGGTCACTCTGAAGTCTCCAGCTGTTTGCAACCTTCTGATATCTCTGATTGACTGCTTGCATTAAGCAGTCCCCTTCTCCTCCCTCACTGTGCCATCCCTAGACTCTACAGTTCTGAATGTATTTACAATATCTACGTGGTGAAGCCTATGTTCCCTGCTCTAGCACTGGAGGCCTTCTAAGGACTGACCCAATCCAACATTGCCTCCAGTCGATCTGTCTCCTGCTTCCATGGTATGAACGCTCTGCTGTTATCAGTAGCTGTAGCTATTGAGCACACACACACCTGGGCACATCCCAGACGCTCAAGAATTTCTGCTCCTCTAGGCACTGTCCACTCTGTTAGGAGGTCTACACCTTTCTCACATGTGCCCTCAGAAGTCACACCTGCCATTGTGCCTACCAGTCGGCCTTCTTGGTTCTCTGTGTACTCACTGTCCTCTCAATGTGAGCCATTTACCATACCTGCCATCTAGTTGGCATGGGCCTTGGGCCTTGAAATAGCCCATATTTTTGGTGTGTGCATTGACCTTTCAGCAATGCAGTGCTACCTGCTGGAGAGAGGGAAGGGGAAAGGGGGAGAGAGAGATTTTTGCCTATCTCCCCAAAATTTGTAAGTTGAAACCCTAACCTCAGTATCTTAGAATGTGACTCTATTTGGAGGCAGGGCCTTTATTTATTTATTTATTTTTTATTTTTTATTTTTTTGAGTTGGATGCGTGGATTTTTTTTTTTTTATTATACTGTAAGTTCTAGGGTACATGTGCATAATGTGCAGGTTTGTTACATATGTATACTTGTGCCATGTTGGTGTGCTGCACCCATCAACTCGTCAGCACCCATCAATTCGTCATTTATATCAGGTATAACACCCAATGCAATCCCTCCCCCCTCCCCCCTCCCCATGATAGGCCCCGATGTGTGATGTTCCCCTTCCCGAGTCCAAGTGATGTCATTGTTCAGTTCCCATCTATGAGTGAGAACATGCGGTGTCTGGTTTTCTGTTCTTGTGATAGTTTGCTAAAAATGATGGTTTCCAGCTGCATCCATGTCCCTACAAAGGACGCAAACTCATCCTTTTTTATGGCTGCATAATATTCCATGGTGTATATGTGCCACATTTTCTTAATCCAGTCTGTCACAGATGGACATTTGGGTTGATTCCAAGACTTTGCTATTGTGAATAGTGCCGCAATAAACATACGTGTGCATGTGTCTTTATAGCAGCATGATTTATAATCCTTTGGGTACATACCCAGTAGTGGGATGGCTGGGTCATATGGTACATCTAGATCTAGATCCTTGAGGAATCGCCATACTGTTTTCCATAATGGTTGAACTAGTTTACAATCCCACCAACAGTGTAAAAGTGTTCCTATTTCTCCACATCCTCTCCAGCACCTGTTGTTTCCTGACTTTTTAATGATTGCCATTCTAACTGGTGTGAGATGGTATCTCATTGTGGGTTTGATTTGCATTTCTCTGATGGCCAGTGGTGATGAGCATTTTTTCGTGTGTCTGTTGGCTGTATGAATGTCTTCTTTTGAGAAATGTCTGTTCATATCCTTTGCCCACTTTTTGATGGGGTTGTTTGTTTTTTTCTTGTAAATTTGTTTGAGTTCTTTGTAGATTCTGGATATTAGCCCTTTGTCAGATGAGTAGATTGCAAAAATTTTCTCCCATTCTGTAGGTTGCCTGTTCACTCTGATGGTAGTTTCTTTAGCTATGCAGAAGCTCTTTAGTTTAATCATATCCCATTTGTCAATTTTGGCTTTTGCTGCTGTTGCTTCTGGTGTTTTAGACATGAAGTCCTTGCCCATGCCTATGTCCTGAATGGTACCACCTAGGTTTTCTTCTAGGGTTTTTATGGTATTAGGTCTAACGTTTAAGTCTCTAATCCATCTTGAATTAATTTTCATATAAGGAGTAAGGAAAGGATCCAGTTTCAGCTTTCTACTTATGGCTAGCCAATTTTCCCAGCACTATTTATTAAATAGGGAGTCCTTTCCCCATTTCTTGTTTCTCTCAGGTTTGTCAAAGATCAGATGGCTGTAGATGTGTGGTATTATTTCTGAGGACTCTGTTCTGTTCCATTGGTCTATATCTCTGTTTTGGTACCAGTACCATGCTGTTTTGGTTACTGTAGCCTTGTAGTATAGTTTGAAGTCAGGTAGCATGATGTGGAGGCAGGGCGTTTAAAGAGGCAATTGAGTTAAAATGAGGTCCTTAGGGTGAGCTCTAATCCATGCTGACAGGTGCCCTTATAAGAAGAGGACATTTGGACACACAAAGAGATACCAGGGATGCATGTGCACAGAGAAAAGTCCAGGTGAGCACATAGTGGAAGGGCAGCCATCTGCAAGCCAAGGAGAGAGGCCTCAGGAGAAACAAACCCTGCTGACACCTTTGTCTTAGGCTTCCAGAATGATGAGAGAAGAGATTTCCGTTGTGTAAGCCACCCAGTCCTGGCATTTTGTGATGACAGCCCAAGCCGATTAATGCACTCATGGAGAATGTACCCTGCAGTGAATGTGAAATCAAAGGTGTGAATCTGCTGTTCCTTGTTCAGGCTTGGTTCGCACAGCCTTCCAGGAGGGGGATCATCTCTCCAAGCTGGATGAGAACCGAGTGTTTAACTATTAGCTAGCTGGCTTATCTAATCTACATCTTACAACCTTGACCCCAAACACAGGCTACCTTAATTGGGGGCTCCATCAAAGAATTGGTGATTGATTCCAATGCCGGCTGGGCTGGACCTACTGGAGATGTCACTTTACTGATTTTTAATGGCTAAGGAATTTTTGAGGATAATGTTAATTACGTGTACATAAATGGAACCCCCGTCCTGGCTGGCCCACATCATTGTGGCCTCTTCCCATCCACTCTCCAAGCAGCAGAGTTATCTTTTCTAAAAACAGTTCTGATTAGGTTACCTCCAATCCCCACTTCTGCATCTTTCCCCCAATAAAAACCTAATGTTATTCCCTTAGGAGAGAATCTCCAACTGCTTTTATAAGACTTGTGAGGGCCTTTGGGGTCCGGGTCTCACCAGATTTCCTTGCTTCACTAGCGGCCCCTTCGCATCGTGCCCCAAGCTCCAGTGTGGATGGTTCCCACTGCCTGGAACACCGTCTCAACCCCTCTCACCACGTTATCTCCAGTTCATCCTTTAGACCTTTGTTCAAGTGTCCTTTGCCTGGGTTCTGCTGCGTGCCTGGCCAGGCCCTATCTCTGTGTCATGGGTACCTCTCACTGGGCCGCATCTCCCTGTCATGGATGCTTCTAACTGGGTCCATCTCCCTTTTCACATTTGCCTTGGAAGCAGTTTCACAGTTGTCTGTGTGATGAGTAGATTCCTTTGTGTTTCCATAAATTCTAAATTTGACATGGTAGAAACCGTGTCTATTTTGTGCCTGGCACACAGCAGACACTCGGTAGGTGCTTTATTGAGCAAATAAACAAACACCCATCTTTTCCATCTCCATGTTAGTTCTTCCAAAGTAGAGACCACTCCTGTTCATCTTTGTCTTCCTGTCCTAGAGATTTCTTCACTAAATCCCATTCCTTGGTAGAAGAAAGTAGTGGAAGAATTACCAGGACTTACACATAGGAGGTTTTCACTCACTGAACCATTTAATCACAAGGGCGGTGCCAAGACTCCTGCTCCCCACTCTGGGGCCTCAGGGCCGTTCAGCCATGCGCAGACAGTGCTTCCAGCAACGCCTGTTTTCTTCACTCTTTAGGGAGTTTATGATTGTTTAAGATTGAGTGCTTACAGTGAGGAAAAGAGTTCTGGACAAAAAATCTTCCCATAAAAGAAGAGAATGTATACTGGATTTCTTTCTCTCTTGTTTTATGGGTTAGATTTCTTTTTTATTTTAAAACAGGGTCTCGCTCTGTTTCCCAGGCTGGAGTGCAGTGGCACCATCACAGCTCACTGTGGCTTTGACCTTCCGGGCTTAAGTGATCCTCCCACCTCAGTCTATCAAGTAGTCAGAGTGCACCACCACGCCTGGCAAATTTTTGTATTTTTTAAAGAGACAGAGTCTTGACATGTTGCCCAGGCTGGTCTTGAACTCCTGGTTTTAAGCAATCTGTCCTCCTCGGCCTCCCAACGCACTGGGATTACAGGTGTGAGCCACCATGCCCTGCCTGCGTTAGCTTTCTAATGGAGGGGGTTGCTTATTTGCAATATGGGAACTTTGCTACAAATGTTTATTGAGTGTCCTCTATGTGGGAGGCACTTACGAAGGACAGAGCAGGAAGTAGGTGAGGATGGGGAGTTGAGGGTGAGACAAAGGGAAATGATGCTTTTTGAAAGCCCAGGTTATTTTGCAGTAGATACCAGTGACAAACTCTCAGAAAATCATTGTTGGTGACTGTAACTTACTCTTCGCTGTGGTCAAAAGTTCATCTGAAGGCCTTGCCCTGTGTGGGACACTCAGGCTGGGAGCACTTGCTTGGATCTGGCTGATGCAATCACGAGAAACTCCAGTCAGCGTTCTCTCTCTTTGAGCCAGTGCCTCCACTCACTTCCCTGAGCCTGTCTCCTCATGTTTCCATCAGACACAAAGGACCGGTCTGTCGATACTCCTGTCTGTCAGTGACAAGCAATTGGTACCGGAGCCTGGGGTGGGACTTCTGATCTCAGCTTGGGGCTTGTTGATGAACTGAGGACTGCTGTTCTCTCAGAGCACCACCAGGACGCCGCTCAGATCACTGTTTGAGCACAGTAAAGAGATGAATTGTGCTCATGTTTATTCTGCAGTTTCAAAGACTGCCATCTAATGTTTAAGAGCACAGAGACTTTAAATGAACAAATGGTTTGGTGGAAAATAAGAGATGGACATTGCCATGATTTGCTACCCGGTAGATGGACTTTATTTTATGTGGTTCAGGTGCAGAGCTTAGAAGGCTCTTCAAGTACAGGTAAGATTTGGAAAGTCACCATTGTGCTCTAAATTTGGGGAGCAGTGTCTTACGCTAATGATGTTTTTGTAAAAAGATGGTCTCATCTTCATCACCAGATTGTCCCTTAAATTAGCTAAAGCCCCAAGGCCCTAAATTAAAAGCAAGAAATTACAATGTAGCAGATTGAATTTAGGTTTATGTGCCATGTGTGAAATATATGAGTGGCTTTTGAAAGCATACTTGTAAATGAACAGTGGGTTTCCTTATGCACAGGCAGCATCCCCTGAATGTCTGGCTATTTGCACTGAAAGCCCAGTTTCCACCCAGTTAGTGCCCCCACACCCACCCTCCCTTCCCCATCGCCATGACGCAAGTCTGGCTGCAATGGCACGACCACACTGAAGCCTATGCTGACGCCATCACATCTGCTGGAACCTGCTCCCAAATCGCTGTCTCTCTTCAACCTGGTCAAGACTTTTTGGGGTCCTCTCTCCTTCTTGGCCGTTAACAAGCAAGGTATCCAAGAAGGAGTGAACAGCGAACTCCTTATCACCCCTGGGCTTGAGAATCTTCCTTTTCTTCCTTGCTCGGCCCTGAGGGTGCCTAGGAGGCAACATAAAAGCTTGCTTTTGTTTCATTTATAATTGGTGAGTCTGTGCTTTCTGGGCAAAGGCCAGCACATTCATGGCAGGGGTTTTTAATCCTGGATGCACATTAGAATAAGCTAAGGAGATTTCAAAAATGCCGATGCCCAGGTCCTGAGCCATAGAGATTTTAATTTTAATAGGTCTGGGATGGGGCCCGGCTGTTGGGGTGTGTGTGTGTGAATATATGTATGTTTACGTGTGCACAAGCTTTCCAGCCCATTGTAATGGTTGGCCGGAGTTAAGAACTACTTATTTGGAAAAAAAAGTTGTCCATTTTCACTGTTACTGTTAGGCAGATTTTCTTTAATCAGATTAAAACCATGTGATAGGCAGACAATGTAAAATTAGCTGTGCAGAGAGAGGGATTTAAAGGCTCCAGGCATTTATGACAAAATCAGCCATGATCCTTTTTTCACTGTACTCAAAATAAGAGATGTAGAAAAAGCTGAGCCTTACAGGAGACAGATACAGTGTCCTTGGGCTTCGGTAGGGCTAGAAACTAAGCAGCTTCAGGGCCAGGTACAGTGGCTCACGCTTATAATCCCAGAACTTTGGGAGGCCAAGGCAGGTGGATCACTTGAAGTCAGGAGTTCGAGACCAGCCTGGCCAACATGGTGAAACCCCATCTCTATTAAAAATACAAAAATTAGCCAGGCGTGGTGGCAAGTGCCTGCAATCCCAGCTACTTGGGAGGTTGAGGCAGGAGAATTGCTTGAACCCTGGAGCCGGAAGTTGCAGTGAGCCGAGATCATGCCCTCCAGACTGGGTGACAGAGTGAGACTCAAAACAAACAAACAAACGAAAAAGAAAAAACAAGCAAGCAAGCAGCTTCAGAGCGGGAGGCTGTAGACATTGCCAACCTTTCCTTGAAATCAGATTTGTGCACTCATTTATTAACTCATTCATTCATACATTGCCTCTTTATTAAGTACCTCTTTGGTACAAACACTTTGGTAGTCTTGGGTGCAAAGGTGAATGTCTTCTAGATAGGAATTCTAAAAGAGTTGGAAACTCAGGAGATTAGGGTTCGTTTTCGTAATCACGGATACTTGATTGACTTTTCACCCGGCCTCCCATTCCTTTGTCAGTGCCAGAACCCAGTGTCTGCTCTCGAGCTTCCCGGGGGAGAGATGGCAGCACCCCCACTTTCTGCCTCACCACTTGCCGAGTCTTGCCGCTGACATTTTCTCCGGTACATTTTTGTATGACGCCGAGCAGCATATGGCACCTCTTTGTCAGACACATTATCTTAAGCACGTCCTCACTCCCATCCTGCCTGACTCATTTGGGGATTACAGAAAGTTCGTAGGAACAGACAAGGGTGCAGAGGCAGGAGAAACATTGTAGAATTTGTGAAGATTGAGTACTGGAATATACTTTTTTTTTAAAGCAACAGAAAAAGTACAGATGATCTCATGGTATAGCTTCACAATACCCTTCCTTGGATGGTTGGGCAAGAATGATTATACTCATTTTAACAATCAGGAATCTGAGACTTAGAGAAGTTGACTGTTAAACATTTCTACCTGGATTCCTCCTCCTGGGGGTGAAGGATGTACATCTCTAATATTGGCACCTGGAAGGACTTCTATTTCCAGCTTCAGGCTCGGCTCTGCAGAGACCCCGGAGCAGCTTACCGTCCCGTCTCCGCCGGCTATCTAGACATGACCACAAGGGGGCACCAAAGAGTTTTCATTACTTCTGCAGGTCTTGCTTTGCCTGCTTTTTCTGCGGTGTGGTGGCACATAGGTGCACAATGAAAAGAAAACAGTGTGAACTTAGAAGAACGGACGATGTTGGAAGACAAAGCTTAAACCCCAGGTAGAAAACGGTGACTGGCAGTGGAGAGGATGACCCTAATTTTTCCATTGATCCGGGAGGTGGGAAAGGGCCACAGGGTGGGGTAAACTTCTGATCCCTATCAGGACAACCCTGAGGTGCCATATGAATGTTTTCATTTTTCTTCGAGAAAGCAAAGGAAGATGGAGACTAATGCATATTAAGCAGGCATTTGTTTAATCAGTACTTCAAGGAGTGTGTGGCAGGACATCAAGTCTGGAAGGGAGGCTGAGGCTTAGCAGGACCTCGGTAGGACTGTGAAGGTCACGGAAGGGAGTCTGGGTTTTATTCCAAGTGCCATGGGGAGTCCAGGCCAGCAGGTAGTGTGACCTGTTTTACATTGAGATGCCTTGTGAGGAACAGGCCATGGGGCATAGGTGTGGGGGCAGTAGAGGGAGGGGTCATTGCAAAGTCCAGAGAGCCTAGGGTGGTCTTGGTGGAGATGGAAGGAAGCAAATGGACTTAGGACATCATTGGAGTTGGGACTGGCAGGGCTACTAGTGGACTGATACTGGCAATGTGGGTGAGAAAGGGGGGATCAAGGGACCCTCAGGTTTGGGGTGTGGATGGTGGTGAAACTGAATGAGAGGAGAAGGGTTGTGGGAGGACCAGGCTCAGGAGGGAACTGGCATCTCTTTTGGCCATGGCAAGTGTGTGATGCTGAAGGCTCCCGCCTGAGGAGGCCCGGTGGGCAGCTGGATTTACAAGTCAGAGCTCAGGGGAGAGGCCAGTGCTACAGGTAGGAATTTGGCACTTTTTTTTTTTTTTAATTTAATGCTCACATCAGCCCTATGTTTCAGATACTGTTGCTCCCATTTCATAGACAGGGAAACTGAGACTTGGGAAAGAGGAGGTAACATGGCTCGAAGTAGTAGAACTGAAATTTAAACTGGGTCTGTGTGATTCAGTTGCTGTTTCCGAGGTGTCTCCCACATTCTTATCTTAACCGATTACCATTAGGGAAAAATCTAGGTCTTATCCTGCCTCATACAGGCATTCATTAAGTATTGGTCATCCCTGGTTACCCCACTATACTTTGGCCTTCCTTCCCTTAAGAAAAAAAAAAATCATTAGTCAACCCGAATGTCTGGTTCTTTAAAAAAAATCGTTTTAACCCAATAGATCTTGTTTTTTTCCAACTAAATAATAGAGTCCCTGAGGGCAGAAAAAAAATCATGCCTTCATATGTGCAGATCCCAGGCAGCATATGGCAGAGGACCTCACAACCAGGGAGGAAGGCCAGTGAGGTCACGCAGTGAGTGCCAGCCACCGTCACAGTGGCTGACAGGAGTGCAGTGCGGGAGGGAATACTGAGCTAGGACAATGTGCTGAGATCCATTAGTGATGTCTGTTCCAGGCACAGGAGGGGTGAGAGGCAGCCTCTGAATCCTATATTTGCCATTCCTGAGACAGATCCTTCAGTCAAAGGAGAAATCAAGGCTCCAGTAAGAACCTGGTCAGTAAGACCTTCCCCATTCACAACTCACCAGCCAATGGAGACTCCACAGCAAGGGCTTGAGACCTTCCTTTCATAATTACTCAGAACCCAATGAAAGCAGGGGAGTGCAGAGGCTCAGTTAATGGGAGTTACGGGGGAGTCAGCCTCCCCTGCACCTGCTGTGAAGATGGGCCTTCAAGGCAGACCAATCTTGAGCGATTGCAGGTGCTGGCTACAAACCACTCCCCAGGAGTTGCTGAGGCAGCTACAGGAACAGACAGCAGCTCCCCAGAAGGGAAGACCCGAGAGGGAGGCAGAGAGCTATGAGTGAGCTGGTCCACGGCTGACTGGAGGTGGAAGGCATGAGGGAGACTGGTAGGGCATGCTCAGAGCACCCTGGGCTTGGTTCCTAAGCTGTTCTGGAGGAGAGCTGAGATGATGAGAGGCTGAAGGGAAACTGCTCACTGCTTGTCTCCTGGAATCTGGAACTGACCCCTCAGGGGTGTGTGACTGGAGGGTCTCCTCCAGCCTGCTGAGAACCCAGACAGGTACTCCTTGGTGGCACCTGGGCGATGGGATAATGGGCACACTCTCAACAAGGTTAGGAGCTGTTTTGGACACCTGCGCATCAGATGGGGCTGTCATCAGTCTGGAGAAAGCAGGTGCTATGGTCTGGCTGTGTCCCCACCCAAATCTCATCTTGAATTGTAGCTCCCATAATTCCCTTGTGTTGTGGGAGGGTCCCAGTGAGACATGACTGCATCATGGGGGCAGTCTCCCCCATACTGTTCTCGTGGTAGTGAATAACTCTCACGAGATCGGATGGTTTTATCAGGGGAAACCCCTTTCACTTGGTTCTCATTCTCTGCTTGCCTGCCGCCATGTAAACTGTTCCTTTCCCTGTCTGCCATGATTGTCAGGCCTCCCTAGCCATGTGGAACTGTGAGTCTGTTAAACCTGTTTTTCTTTAGAAATACCCAGTCTCAGGTATGTCTTTATCAGCGGCATGAAAATGGACTAATACAGCAGGGGTGCAGGACTGACCCCTGGGATTCCAGAGATGGCTGCCATGCCTCCCAGTCAGAGGGTTCTGGGTAATGGGGATGCAGGAATGGAGCTGGAGGTATCAACGAAGGCAGAAAAGACCTAGGTAGAGAGCACAGGGGCCAGAAACTCCTTAGACACTTAATCTCATTATGGGCTAACAATTAGGAGGAGAGGAAGTTGGTTGGGAAGAGAGGCCTGGCTGGAGGGAGAAGAGGATGATCAGATAGAGGTCTATAGGAGTTAGGTGTCCATTCATCAAAAAGTCACGCAGGGAAGGAAACTTTAGACAGACAGAATCTGGGAGAAGTTTCCTAGCTCTTTCTATTTGCAATGTTGGGTTGGTGATTTTCCTTTGCCTTGTGTTAAATTTGCTGATGGGGCTATTAGAAAAACTCCAGCAAGAAACTACCTTGTTTATCCCGAGAACACCCAGTAGGACACAAGCAAGGAACAAAGCTGTGGGAAGTGGGAATTGGTGTCCAGGGTGCAATCTGAATGCAAGAGAGAGGACCTGCCGTGGGGTTCCAGAGTAGAGAGCAGAGCCATGGGCAGCTTCTAGAAAGGTGAGAAGGTTTGTGTGTCCTCTGCAAATACCTAGGAGGGCTGTCTTCTCTCTCCATTTATGGTTACCTTGATACAAGCTGGTTTGTGCCCACCTCAGTGGGTCAGTGATGGAGACTGAAGAGGGAGCAGAGACACTCTGCACCTGAAAGATGCCTTGGGGATGTCAAAGAGCCATCTTGCAGCCACATCCAGATGTCTGCTGCCCACAAAAGAATGGGAGCAGCAAACATCACAGCAAATGGCATGTTTTTTTTTAAGGGAATGTCATCTCCATTACTGCTTACTAGGGCCCACTTTGCACCCAAAGAAGAAGCAAGGTGGGTAAATATTTTGGAGGAATGAGTGTGTGGGAGATAAGTGGGCAGGGCACATGAACATTGGGTAAAATGGACCTTGTATTCCTCATGGTTCTCCCCCAACTCAGTAACAAGACCCAAGTCTGAGTTTCATGGAACTCCCCAGCTCATCCATGTCCTCTGAGTTCCTTCTCATCGATGTCACCTGGGGAGGGAAAGGTAAGCCAGAGCAGGATAGCAGATTTCCTCTGTTGAGGAAGACGAGGTGGGTCTCCTGCTTTAAGAGTCTCGATCGGCTGTCCCAACTAAGGGACACAGAGCAGAAGGGTCACGAAAGATAAGCAGACATGTCAGGTGGCCTTTGTATAAAAGATATGGGCCGGGCACAGTGGCTCACACCTGTTATCCCAGCACTTTGGGAGGCTGAGGTGGGTGGATCATGAGGTCAGGAGATCGAGACCATCCTGGCTAACACAGTGAAACCCCATCTCTACTTAAAAAAAAATACAAAAAATTAGCCAGGCATGGTGGTGGGCGCCTGTAGTCCCAGCCACTTGGGAGGCTGAGGCAGGAGAATGGCGTGAACCTGGAAGGCAGAGCTTGCAGTGAGCTGAGATCACGCCACTGCACTCCAGCCTGGGCGACAGAGCGAGACTCTGTCTCAAAAAAAAAAAAAAAGATATGAGAGGAGCAGTCAAGAATGGGGGATTTCAACCCATTTCTTAATTTTTATCAACTAATTTCTTCAAATCTTTGCAACTTTCCCGTTTCAGTTATTCTTTCATTTTTAGTGAAGTATACTTCACATACCTATAAAATTCCCCCACTGTGCATGTATGATTCAGCGAGTTTTAGTAAAGATATGAATTGTACCACCCATGACTGCAATCCTATTTTTAGAACTGTTGTTATTATTGTTTCTCTTCTCCAAATGATTAGCTCGAATTCTTCTTGGAGGGGCTTGCAAGGTTTGCAGGAGGGTGCACAGTCGATCTGGGGAGAGAAGTAAACACAAGCAATGAAGATGATGGAGTGGCCTGGACGGAAAGCTTCTTTTACGAAGAAAGGATGACAAGAGCCCGCAGTTCTTATTGTGTAGGTAAAATGAGCCAGGGGCCATGCCAGCCCCATTGCATGGATTATCACCTTGGATTTTAACAGTAAGCCAAAGTGACAGGTAAACTTGTTATTCCTATTTTACAGATGGAAAAATGGAAGTTTCTAGAGGTGCAGTAGCTTCTACAAGGTCTCACTGAACCCATACCTTTCCAACTGTAGAATCTGCATGCTCAAACCATTACACTAGGATACATTTGAAAACTTTGCTCTAGAGTCTAGACTGTACTGGAAGATGACTTACAATGCAGCAGCTCCTGACTGCATGCTCAAGACCTTGATTTCTGCAACTCTGAATCCATTTGAGTTTATAAAATGAAAAACGAGCCCCTACCCCCTATTGATCCTAATCCTCATACATCCCTAGTTTCACTCATTTTGGCTTAGGCTCCGCCTGGAAAACAAAACATTAACCACTGGGCTTTATTTGCTCTGATGATCCTGCTCTGACCCTCGATAGCACAAGGCAGCAAATGTCTGGCGCCCTCCCTTGTGCAGAGGAATAAAGAAACCTGAAAACACACTATCATTTCAAAAATAGACTGCCTGCCACAAAAGTAACGGTGTTCGATGATGCCATTGTATTTCTTCCTCCCTTTCAAAATCAATCTTTAGATATCAGGCCTGAAAAGTAGGTGCCACTATCTTCTAATGATATGCCAGGGGTTAGAAACGGAATGCTACACACCACTTAACATGTGAAATATGATTTATCTGTCGGGGCATATATGAAAAAAATGAAAAGAAATATCTAACAACAACCCTTCTGTTGAATTTTGAAATGTAAATGTTTGCTAATGCTTTGCCGAAGACAGCTTCACTTGGACTGAGAGCCATGTGTAAAGAAACATTAAAATGCATCATTTGCTCAGGGCTAAAAGTCATCAGCTTGCGATATTAATGCCCTTTAAAAAATAATTTGACGGCATGAAATCAGAGCATGCCTTGTGCAAAGGATTGGCTCTTGTCAATTTTCTCGTGGATCTACTGAGCTATAATTGCATTTAGATCTTGCCAAAAATGAAAGTGTTCTTTTTTTAAATTCTCTCCATCTCTTTCATTTGCTGGAAGGAAGGTAAGGGGTTAACTTTGATTTCATCGAGTGTGAAGGACCCCTGCCCTATAGGCTGGAACATGCTGGTCAGCTAGAGGGTCATGGGTTATTGTTGTCTTTTCCTCCTTCCTCAGCTCACAGGCTCCCGGCAGGGCTCATCTGGGTGAGTGCTGAGCTTAGGGGACCTGGGAGAGCCCAGTAACTAGATTAAGGCCACTTTGGCTGCAAGTGACAAAAACTCTTCTCAAATTGGCTTAAGCAACAAATGGGAAATGTTTAAGGACACAAGGGGCATCTTACAGAGTCCGGGGTTGGGAATGAGATCGAACCTCAGCCCCCCTGGAAGTAGGGGCTGCCACGGATGTGTGCCTCCTGGGTGTGTCTGGGGTGGGCTGTGGCTGCCAGTGGTTCCTGGGATGGGGCTGGGCCTAGTGGGGAGAAGGGGAAGATGAGGCAGAGGCGGATTCCACCCAGCTCTGGTTTTCTCTTCCTGCCTCATCTGGGGCAAAACCCCACTTTCTCCTGCAGTGGGTGGTGTAAGGGTTCCATTTGAAATAATGGTTCTGTGGTGAAGAAGGAAACTGGAAACAACTAGATAATTTCTTGGCCTCTTCACAGATTCTATAGCCTTGAGCATTACAACCACTTGGTAGCCACAAGTGACAGGAGTGGTGCCTGAAGAATAGGCCATTTCTTCACTATGTAATCATTTACCCAACAAAGGGGAGCAGCTGAGGGGCACAAGGGTAACAGGTGAGCAAGGCACAGCACTGGCCATCAAGGTGCCGCCTGTCTGGTTGCTTTTCTGGAGGCTGGGTGTTCCAGGATGTCGTTTTTCACTCAAGGTCTCTATACTTTCCTTTTATCTTTCTATTAAAATGTTTTGATAGATTCTTTATATATTCATACATATATATACACACACATATATACTTTCATGCATTTATTTCAACCATTTGTTCGACACATACTTATTGAGTGCCTACCAGGGGTTCCAGGCTCTACAGATAAAGCAGTGAACAAAACAGAATTGGTGCCCTGTCCTCCTGGAACTAACTGGTGGGATGGGCTGTGATTGCTTCTGCTTGATGCCGGTATTCCCACTTTCTCATCAGCAGTAAAGTGCCATGGCCTTTTGACTCCTCAACAAGCTCAGCCCTGATCTTCAGCAGCCTTGTCAATACTTGAAATTAGTTTGGAAGGTTTCAAGTAGTGATTCTTAAAGTGTGTTTGGAAAGTCATATGGCTTATTTTTTATCATAATGCGAAAACACTTGTCTTTTTAAAATCTCTGTCATGAGCGAACGGTGGCGTTATCCAAAGGCTACACGATGTGTGAAATCAAAACAGATTGAATGGAGAAGCAGACATATGACTCCAATTGACTTCTATTAAGCCAGCCAATGAAGAGATTTGCAAATAACAAAACAATGCTACTCAATTCACTAGTTTTTTAAATTTTTGAAAATATAGTTATTTTTATAAAAACACCTATTTATATTAACATGTTACACATTTATGTTCAGGTACAATAAGTTTATTGTTTTTAATCAATTAATGTCTTTTAAAAATGTTTCAGTTTTAATTTCAAATATGGTAAATATCAATAGATATAATCCACACAAAATTCTTTGAAGTTCTTAATTTTTAAGAGTGTAAAGGGGGCTGGGCACAGTGGCTCATGGCTGTACTCTCAGCACTTTGGGAGGCCAAGGCAGGTGGATCACCTTAGGTCAGGAGTTCGAGACTAGCCTGGCCAACATGATGAAACACCGTCTCTACTGAAAAACCAAAAATTAGCCAGGCGTGGTGGTGGGTGCCTCTAATCCCAGCTACTCAGGAGGCTGAGGCAGGAGGATCACTTGAAACCAGGAGGTGGAGGTTGCAGTGAGATTGCGCCACTGCCCTCCAGCCTGGGCGACATAGCCAGACTATGTCTCAAATAAACAAGAGTGTAAAGGGGTCTTGAGACCAGAAAGTTTGACAACTGCTAATGTAGAGGCAATGAGTATTGCACGTGATGGGAATCAGCATTCTCAGTAGCAGTGAAATTGATCTAAAGCATGTTAGGGAAAGAATTGTAAGGAGGCTCTAGAACCAGCCTCAGAAAGTTAGCAGGATCTAGGAAAACTAGGAGGTCAGTTGCTGCCAGTGTCGCAGAACCAGCCTGGTGAGGACACCACAGTTTCTCCTCACTACCACTGGAGGCACTGCCACCCCGGAAACTGGAGGCTGCTCCTGCCCCCAAACCCTCTGCCATTCCTGATTCTTTTTGTTCCCGGCTCATGTGTGAGGTCTGGGATGGATACGTCTCACTGTGGGCCTAGGTCATGGTCCAAGGCCTGGCAGACACAGAGCCGAGGGAAGTGAGCGTGACTGTGTGGGCTCCTATAGAGGGAGGCGGGCTCAATCTCTCACCCAGAACCACATGTAGAAAGTGATGGGCAGCCTGACAAAGTTCGCTTCAACCTGGTGTGTTTCAGAGAACATCCTGGGGCTCTGTTTACCCTCTCTAACCACATCCCTTGAGAAATCAGGGGAGCTAGAGATGGAGGGCAGTCAGTGTTATTGCTCAGTCTCCTGTGTACTTTTATTTCTAAGCCTCGGAAGCTTAGGGATCTTTTGTGGCTGGATGATGGCAAGGTGCATGGAATATAGAAAGAGGCAAGGACAGCTTGTTATACTCCCGGGTCTGCCTCCTTCCTCGGTGAGGGGGAGGATGGAACTTAAGAGTATAGTGCAGCAATTAAGAGCTCAGGTTCTGGAATCAGAGTTTGCGAGTCCCAATCTTGGAGGTGCATTCTGCTTCCCTGGAGAGAGCTGTTTCTGGACAGGGTCAGCGGGCCATGGCAGGGAGACACAAGAGAGGGAGGAGGGAGACAGGCAGCAGGAGCAGAGCTGGCTGGACAGGGCTTTGTCCACTTGATAAAGCAGGTATGTTCCATGCAGCTGTCCCTGTGTTGCTCGCCTGTGTCTGGTTTTCTCATGACTCAGAGCCACAGGGCAGGCCCCTCCAGTGGTAGGGAGAAATTGGACATGGTTTGAGATGAAATGAGGTAGAAGACTCTCCCTTTGCTGCCACCCACACCAGAACTCCCCAGGCCAGTGCTGGATCCCTTCTGGTGATCAGTGAGTCTGGGGACAGCCTGCCAGTTAGAGCTGGTGACCACTTTGGCTGGAGGTATGCAGGAGTGTACAGGACCCAAGCGGCAGGGAATCATCCCCTTCTCCTAGGAAGAGGCAATGAGAAGCCAGAGAGAAAAATCATGGACAACAGCATGGGAATAGGATCCTGGGACAGAACGGCGCCTGACAAGAGTAAGCGAGGCTTTGCACTCCTGGAGGGCAGGGACCATACTCGTCTCTGACTCATTTCCCTGGCACCTGGCAGACTGCTTCTCACAATGGGTAACCATGGCTTGCAGCGAGCCCACTCAGGTTCTGGCTCCCCCTTCCCTTGCCAGTACCTTCTTCCTTACCCAGTGTGCTCCTGCTAACACCTGGCCCTCCGGTCTGCAAGAAATTGCCTCCTAAGCAAGTTCCTATGAAGGTGTCAGGCTGAATGTGCTCCTGTATCAAGGATACTTGATTTTAAAGGAAACAATGAAGAGGGCATGGCTTTATCCAGATTGGCAATTCTCTAATGCATGTTTTTACCCATTTCCCCAAGATTGTAACAGGTGTTTTGTAAAATTCTTTATTAAATTATTTGCCAAGTGAATTTGGGAAATCTTAGATGTTATAGCTCCTCCTCAAAGATTTAAAATGCACAGTGTTGGCCAAGCATGGTGGCTCACGCCTGTAATCCCAGCACTTTGGGAGGCTGAAGCAGGCAGATCACTTGAAGTCAGGAGTTTGAGACCATCCTGGCCAACATGGAGAAACCCTCTCTCTACTAAAAATACAAAAATGAGCCGGACATGGTGGGTGCCTGTAGTCTCACCTACTTGGGAGTCTGAAGCATGAGAATCACTTGAACCCGGTAGGTGGAGGTTGCAATGAGCCAATCTCATGCCACCACACTCCAGCCTGGACAACAGAGTGAGACTCTGCCTCAAAATAAATATAAATAAATAATTCAATAAATAAAATGCGTAATGTCATGTTAAAGGCTCTGGGGGTCCTGTGAGTTTTAACTTGTTGGATTTTTTTTTTTGAGGCAGAGTCTCGCTCTGTCGCCCGGACTGGAGTGCAGTGGCCGGATCTCAGCTCACTGCAAGCTCCGCCTCCTGGGTTTACGCCATTCTCCTGCCTCAGCCTCCCGAGTAGCTGGGACTACAGGCACCCGCCACCTCGGCCGGCTAGTTTTTGTATTTTTAGTAGAGATGGGGTTTCACCGTGATAGGATGGTCTTGATCTCCTGACCTCGTGATCCGCCCGTCTTGGCCTCCCAAAGTGCTGGGATTACAGGCTTGAGCCACCGCGCCCGGCCAACTTGTTGGATTTTTTAAAAATAAGTCTTACTGAGGTATGATTTACATACAATAAAACTTGCTCATTTTAATGGTTCAGTCTAATCGTCTAATCAGTTTTGATGTACACACTCAGGTAACCAACACGACAATCGAGGTCTAGGACATTTCTATCAGCTCAAAAACTCCCTCATGATCCTTTGTAGTCAATTCTCTTCCCCAACATGCAACCCCTGGCAGCCACTGGTCTGTGTCCTATAAGAGTTGAGCCTTTTCTAGAATTTCACAACAATTGGAGTCATATAGTAAGTTGTCTTTTGTGTCACTGGTTTCTTTCCTTAGCATGATGTTTTCTGAGGTTGAGCTGTGTTGTGTTTATCAGTAGTTTCTTCCATTTTATTGCCAAGTAGTATTTCACCGCACGGATGTGTCACTGTGAATGCACTCCCCAAGTCTGAGTGGTTTCCAGTTTTAGGTGATCAAGAATACAACCACTATGAATATTTGTGTACAAGTGCTTGTGTGGCTGTGTATTTTCATTTCCCTTGGGTAAACAACTATGAGTGGAATTGTTTAATTTTATTTGATCAAGGGACACTTAAACTGAACATCTGTTAATGAATATTCTGAAAAACACAATTTGGAAAACATGGCTCAAATATTGGGCCTGTCAGCACCATCCAGGCTGCCACCCTCACTGTCCTTGGGCAAATGCCAAGCTTATGGTGCCAGGGTCCTTGCTCTGCAGACATTTGGAAGGGGGAATGGAGTGGCCATGGCCTTGTCAGACAGAGCTCAGCCGGAGAGGGGACTCAGGAGCTGGAGTGAGTGGAGTTGGCCTCAGAACTGTGGTATCTTTTCTTATCTAATAGTAAAACTCCAGAGGCTGGTTAGCCCTGGTCTGCCATGGTGGAGAAGCAGTGAGTCTGGTCTGGAGCCCAGGTCCCACACCTCCTTCTCACTGTTTTTAAGTAAAGAGGGAAAAGACGCTCTGTAGCTGCTTTTCACAAATGCCGTCATTCTCATCAGCAGATGGTAGAGGAGAGAGGCTAATTGAGAACTCCTGTAGCATATAAAACAAAAACCAGCCAAAGGAACCCGCAAGGTAAATGATATCATTATCAGGGAAGTAAAGGAAACAGCATCTGTCCCTGCTGTGGCAGGAACCAGAGCTAGGATGCTGGGGAGGTGCCTGCTCCCTGGGCCTTGCAGGGAAGCGGTTCTCACTCAACAGCAAGGGGAGCTGATGGCTCAGCAAATGCTCTATTAATCCCACCTGAAGAGAAGCGTTCGGGAGGCTGGGCTAGGTCCCGATTTTAAATGTTTAATGCACATCTTGAACTTCCTTTTATTTGTTGTTGGACTGTCTGGACAGACTCTTGCGATTTTCCAGGTTTGTCGATCAATTAAAATTGGAGAAGACACACTGTTTATCCCACTGCATGCCTTCTGATAGGGCATAGAAACATCCAGGGATAAGTTTATCTGATGGTGGGCTTAGCTGATGCAGGGGCTGAGGCTGCAAAAGGTATGTGCCTTTCGCAGCAGCCTGAACAAACAATTTTAAAACTCCGTTCCTTGCCTTTACCTCCACTGGGCTCTCAGGCCCCACTGGAGAAGAGGGAAGAGACAGCTCTTTTCTGCAGCCACCTTCCTAGGCATTCCGTGGTTTTGCTGAAAGAGCAAAGGCTTCTGGAAACAGATCCATGTTCCTGATCCTGGCTTTGTCACTGACTAGCTAAGGCTGGGGCCCTCTCTTATGTCTTAGTCTCCTTATCTGTAAAATGAGGGCATGTACCTACTTCAGAGGTGTTAGGAGGAGTATATACACATGATGCCTTACGTGGGTACAATAGTGCCTAGCACAATATTAGCTGTAGAATAAATGGGAATTCATAACCCCTCGTTCCTGGATCAACCCCTGCAAGTTCACCCAAGAACACTGTGTGCCTGAACAAAAGACAGGTAGGAGGAAGGCAAGGAGGAGAGTGTTCGGGTAAAAAGACACTGTGGCGAAGCATTCCTCTACTGGAGCCCCTCTCTCAGAATCCTAGACTCCTAAAACACCAAGCTCGGAAGTTCCTTTGAAGGTCTTTAATTCAGCTGTTCACTTCATGCAGGAGATGACTTTCCAAAGTCTTTGCCAAATGTCATCCAATTTTCCCTGGAACATCTTCAAAATAGCGTAGTGGGTGAAGAAATAGTCTCCACCACTTCCTAACGCGAACCCTGGGCTAGTTCCTTAACCTCTCCCTGTCTCAGTTCCCTCAACTGTGAAGTGGGAACAATGATAGTAGGATTGCTCTAAGGATGAGTTAATACCTGTGCCTAAAGTGGTCTTTGGAAAGCACAACCTCTCAAAAAAATACCAACTTTAAACACAATTATTATTGCTATAACCTTTTCAGGGCTGAGAACAAAGCTATGGCTGGTTACACCCCATAACCTCTGTGGCACCTCAGGGCAGCTTTGGTCCAGAAAAGGAAGCTCTCTCTGTCTTCATGAGATTTCCACTTGGGCATCCATTGATTACCCTTCTGTTCAGATTTTAATTTGTTTTTGGAGAGCTATCATCTCTTCCCTGGGTCTCTTCCTCTTTCATACTTAGTACTTTATACCCAAGAGAATATTATTACATCAAATATGAAATTGTGGTTTTGGAGGTCAAAAATTGTCAGGTGTTTCATATGATTCAACCTGTTATTAGTTCACAGAAGCAGTGCCATCTTTGGGTCCCTGGAGTCACAATCACCACAGTTACTTTGGGCACCTGATTCCAGGTCCCTAAAGAAGATCTGAGAGGAGTGCCTAGAAATCTGCATTTCTAACAAGGTCTCCACTGACACAGTAGAAAGAACACTGGCCTGGGAACAGGAAACCCAAGTTTGAGGACGACTTGTGTTTCTAGCTGGCCACACAATCTTGGGAAAGTTACTTCAGTCTCTAGGTCTCTGCTCTCTTTTATCACCACAGTGGGAATTACAAGAAAGTGATCTCTAAGATTACCCGCAAGCCCAAACTTCTATGGTTTATAAAACACTTATTGGGTGCCTACTGGGAACTGAAGGTCACAAAAGATATAGTTCAAGCCTGCAAGGGGATTACTCTTGTTGGGAAGATTCAAACCAGATGAAGAGGCAGAGCAATACAGCGTGGAAGATAATACAGTATGGTGGCATCAGTGAAATCACCGTGGAGAAAAGGGTTAACTCCAAATGTGTATTACTGCTGAAATGAAGCCTCTGTGGATAGCGTAAGCTTCCTGAGGGAAAGGGCAAATCTGAGCATCACCTTAGGTTGAGAGAAGGAAGAGTCAGCTTATCTTCTTTTCTCTTTGATACTCGCAGCACTGGCTCCTAAAATTTCAGCAGCCTTTAAGGTACTACCTACATTCATTTGCTCATTCATTCATTCATCCATTATCTATGTATTCATAAATATATATTGGGTGCTTACATATAGTGAACAAGATCAAATTAGTCCTTACCCTTAGAGAGCTTAACATTGTAATGAAGGATATGACAAATATTAAACAGATAAAAAAAGTGATGTAATGCTATGAAGAGAATTAAAGCAGGATGAAAGAGTAACTGTGGTTTCTTTGGTTTGTGGGTGATGGTCAGAAAAGATCTCTCAGAAGACTGAGAAGCTGTGACCTGAAAGTCAAGAAGAAGCCAAACAGGGTGAGATCAGGGAAAGAATGCTTCAGGTAGAGGAAACTGCCAGTGCTGAGGATCTACGGTGGGAATTTACAGGAATGAAAGAAAGGCAGGAGAAGAGGGGAGAAAGGCAGGAGAGGGTACAAGATGTAGCTGGTACAGTAGGCAGAGGTCAGATTGTAAAGCATTTCATAAACCAGAGTAAAGATTTTATATTTTATGCTTAATTCTACATGCAATAGGGAACCGTTGAATGGCTTTAAGAAGAGGAACAACATGATTTGACTTAGGTTTTTGAGGGATCTCTCCAGCTACAGAATGAAGAATGATTGTAAAGAGGGTGAGTGGAAACAGGAGGCCTGGCCAGGATGTTATTGGAGTGTGGTCCAATGAGAGACGGTGATGGAGCAGACTAGTGATGGAGCAGGTGGGGAACAGGGCACAGGTGTTGAATCACCCAGGGTGGAGAGGATGGGGGAGAGGCACACAAGGAGATAAGGAAGGACTCAATATTTAAAGCAATGTTTCTTAAACATTTTTTCCTGCTCTAATGGGAAAATCATTCACTCACAAGAACAGTGTTTCAATTCAGTGGTGATTCTCAACTGGGGCTCCCCTGGAAGGTGTGACAGCATATTGTTGATATTGTTGCTGGAGGAATGTGGGGGTCATGCTCTACCCCTGCACTCCAGCAATTGCCACATGGTTTATGTCATGACTGTGACACAAATCCTAATTGTGAGGGAGGGCTCAGGGTAGCTGCTCAAAATGATAGGAAACATTGACAAATCCAGCCCAGTTTGACTTATTGAAAGCTTGTTCCTTGCTATTTTGACCCCCAAGGACATTTTGATTTCAGGTTTGCAAATAAAATTATTTGTGTTAGAATAATAAAAACATTAATTTTTTGTTAAGATGATTTTATGGAGCAAATTCTAATAAGTAAATTTAATTCTTTGATCATTTTTTATCTGATACACCTAAAAATTTCCAGCTGAAGCTGGGCCTGGTGGCTCATGCCTGCAGTCTCAGCACTTTGGGAGGCTGAGGTGGGAGAATCTCTTGAGGCCAGGAGTTTGAGACCAGCCTGGGCAACATAGTGAGACCCCATGACTATAAAAAGGTTTTAAAATTAGCTGGGTGCAGTGGTAGGAGCCTGTAGTCCCAGCTATTCAGAAGGCCGAGGCAGGAGGATTGCTTGAGCCCAGAAGTTGGAGGCTGCAGTGAGCTATGATTATACCACTGCACTCCAGCCTGGGTGACAGAACAAGACCCTGTCTCTTAAAAAGAAAATTCAATCAGTTTGGATTTCCATTTTCATTATGAGAAATTCTATTCCATATAACCAGTTTTTTTGGAAGAGTTTGAGAAGGATTAGTATTAGTTTTTCAAATTTTTGGTAGAGTTCAGTCATCACTCAGGTTTTTTTTTTTTTTTAAAGGACGTTTTAAAGTTCAATTTCCTTAGGCTTGATTTTTGCAAATTTAAAATTTTTCAGACATGATTTTTTTTTTTTTTTTTTTTGAGATGGAGTCTCAGGCTGGAGTGCAGTGGCAGGATCTCGGCTCATTGCAAGCTCCACCTCCTGGGTTCACGTCATTCTCCTGCCTCAGCCTCCCAAGTAGCTGGGACTACAGGCACCCGCCACCTCGCCCGGCTAGTTTTTGTTAAGGAATATGTTTGAGGTTCACCCTCTTAACTCTCTATTTGTGTCCAGTCAAAATTCACAATGCCAGCAACACAATAGTTTCTAGTCCCAAGACCCACTGAGAAAAACATGGATTCTTTAAAAGGTAAAATACATATTCAACATGATGCTGCACTCTCTTCCCCTCCCCGCTCAAAGGTTGACACTACTAATTCACCGCCGGTACTTCCTATGGGTTGGGAGACAGCTGTAGCTGATATTGAGCTTAAAATCAGATGGTTCAGACATTGAACCATTTCTGCATTAGTTGGTAAACAGCTGTGGCCTGGAGGGCTCCTTTTGGACCTCCCTACGCTGACCCAGCAACCAAAGAGCTAACACCCAAACGAGCAGGGCGCGTGGAAGATCCCAGAAGGGTTAGGGTGAAGGTGAGGGTTGGGCAGGGCAGGGTTGGCCAGCACCACAGTTGGCTGTTTGTGCTAATTGGTGGATTGTTAACTGTTTTGGGTATCACTGGGGAACAGTTTAAGAATCTTTCTCAGTACAAGGCTCCAGGCAGATGTTACTGACTTGATCAAAGTTGGCACTTTAGATGAAACTTATTTATCACTCCTAGATTAAGGTCTTATCTCCCTTAGGGATATTTGCTTATAAACAGTGTGCTCTGAAGGTTAAAGAACCTCCAAGTCTTCAGGAACTGGACTTCTACAGCTGTAACTTCAAGTACCCTCCTTGGACAGAACTGGGGGCTGAGGTTTCAAATCACAGTTCCTGATCTGGATTGGCTCTGACCTTTGAACATGAGATCGGGTAATCAATGGGGACAGGCACTAAAATGAACCCTAAGACCCTCCCACCATTGCCAAGGCTTCTAGCATAACAGGCCTGCATTCAGTCTTGGCATTCTGCAGTGTAGAAGCCAGGGACATCAATGGTTTCTCTGCTACATGTTTTCATTTTTGTAGAAATCACGCTGCCTATAGATGCAAAACTAGCTTAGTATAAAAACAGCATGACTTGTGCCCTTAAAACTATTAAGTAAAAATAATTTGCCAGCCAGGCGCCGTGGCTCACTCCTGTAATCCCAGCATTTTGGGAGGCCGAGGCAGGTGGATCACCTGAAGTCAGGAGTTTGAGACCAGCCTGGTCAACCATGGTGAAACCCCGTCTTTATTAAAGATACAAAAAAATTAGCCAAGTGTGGTGGTGCATGCCTGTGATCCCAGCTACTTGGGAGGCTGAGGCAGTGGAATCGCTCGAACCTGGGAGGTGGAGGTTGCAGTAAGCCGAGATTGCACCACTGCACTCCAGCCCAGGCAACAAGAGTGAAACTCTATCTCAAAAAAAAAAAAAAAAATTGCCATAGTAATATATATTTTTCCTTTTTAGTAAGTGGCAAAGTACCCCTGATTTTGAAACATGTATGGTCATGATATCAAGAGTGACAACCTGGGCAAAAGATAGCTATTGCAAAGAAGAAGGGCCTTTAGGGAAATGGAGCAGAAACAGGAAGCAGTAAGATATTGTCTTTGGAGTCAACAACCATATATGGATTGGGTGGTCCGGAGGAAGAATGTGGCAACCTCCCACAAGGGCTGTCGGCACCGCTGTGGTGGGATGGGCAGGAATGATTTCTCACTCCAGGATCACTCCGTTTCCAATGAAAGACTTTTAGAATTGTCACAGCTCTTATTTTTCCAGTGAGGTGATTGAGGTCCAGAGGAGTTAACTGACTTGGGCAAGACCACACAGCTAGCCCAAGATCCATTCAGAGCCAAGAAAGAGACCTGAGAGCACATTCTAGTTACCTTAGACAACATGTCAGTGCAATTCATCAGTTTCTTGATCATCCAGAAGTATCATTAGAAACACCAACCATATAACATTGTAATGTGGGGCTGGGTGAGGATATAGATCTATTTGCTTCTACACTAAGTGGCCTCATTTAGTGCTATTTTGGAGTCTGCTCTTGGTACTTCCTAGGCTGTCTTTATCATCGTCAGTCACCTACTGTGTCTGCTTCAAACAAATCTTCCAACATCTGCTTCCACACACTGTTGAAAGTACGTTAGTAATTTAATTTTATGTAACACTTCTTCCAACTCGCTAGAAATCTTGCCAATGCAGTCATGCCCGCTCCCCCCGAGGAGCCACCCCTTTCTCTTCTGCAGTCTCTGGGCCTCCTGTATCCCTTGTGGGCAATGCATTGTTCTAGGAGGAAGCCACCTATATTTCACAAAGAGCAGGACCCAAATCCTGTTACTAACAGTGTGGCTGTGGACAAAGTCCTTTGCCTGTCTGAGCCTGAGTTAACTCTCTGCGCTAACATGTGTCTTTTGGGGAGAGTGGGAGGCTTAAATGCCTGCATAGAGCTGTCTTTTAACAAATGCTAGTTTCCTGTCTTTGTTTAGAGGCATGTCCCACCTTCTACCTTACACTGTGGTTGGTTCCAGGCGTGTTTGTGCTCTTCAGTAGGATCCAGAGTCCTTAGGTTGGTGACTATGTTTCCTAATTCGGGATCCCCCTGTGCCAGGCATAGGCTTGCTGCAGGCTCTCCATTAGTGCTTGTAGAGTAGGTAATATTGTAAGTCATTTAAGTTCTGGTCTGAGGCAGGTGTGTAATGGCCACATACTCTCTTGCGGGCTCAGGGCTCAGGTCCTCAGAGGTCTTTTTTCTTCTGTGTACTGGGAGGCATAGTGACTGCAGCTCTGACCTCCATACAGGTGGATTTTTTTTTTTTTTTTTTTTGAGACAGAGTCTCACTTTGTCACTCAGGCTGGAGTGCAGTGGCGTGATCTCTGCTCACTGCAATCTCTGCCTCCCAGGTTCAAGCGATTCTCCTCCCTCAGCCTCCTGAGTAGCTGGGATTACATTCCCGCCCAGCTAATTTGTGTGTTTTTAGTAGAGACAGGGTTTTACCATGTTGGTCAGGCTGGTCTCAAATTCCTGACCTCGTGATCTGCCCGCCTCGGTCTCCCAAAGTGCTGGGATTACAGGCATGAGCCACCGCACCCGGCCCGACATTTCTATAAATGATGATCCCTCTTTGGAAAGTGGCCTCTTTGCAGGAGGCCCTTCTCCGAAGAGGGAATAAGATTCAGGGAGCCAACTTCAAAGCCCATGCAAAATGAGCCAGTCTGCTCCATCCCGGTGGGCACAGTCAATGGGGCAAGAGCCCCTCCAGGGCTGCATCTCCTTCCTTCCCAGGGAAGCCATGATTTTTAGTGACTTTCAGTGTTTCTTAGCATTTGGGCAGTCTCTTGATTCCTTTGCAGAAGGTTTTGTTGTCAGATCAAGAGCACCTGCTCCCTTTATGCCCAATTGGTTGTATAGATGCAGAGGGGGCAGGTGGAGGCAGAAAGAAGTGGTGAGAGAAGCCTTGAGAATGGAGATGAGGGTGCTCCCAGAGAGAAGGAAAAGTGGATAGAAGAAGCCGGGCTGTGCTCCCTGCACCTGAGTTCCTTAAGATTCTTCCCTTCCTGACAACAAATCTCCTTTCTCCTTGAATCAATTTGAGTGGACTTTGGTGCCTGCCAATAAATAGGCTCCAACTAACTTCTATTTTAAATCCACTGGGGTCACATGGTAAGTTTTTTGAGAGTGGAACTGCATTTCTGTTCTTATCTTCCCCCGAACACACAAGTAATGCTGGAGGCAAAGTATTTGTTGGTTTAATGAATAATGCGCCTGGGTAGCACCGTGCTGGGTGCAAGGAGAGTGTCTGCCCCCAGAAATTTCAAGAATTGCCAGAATATTTGAAGCAGGAAGGCTGGTCCTTTAAATATGTCATAAGCCCCATTTATGGTGTGTTCTGCAGTGGTTTTGCAAACACAGGAAAATCCATTTGAATCCAATATTCTCAGATTGCCCTGTTCATTTGGTAGTTAGAATATACTATCCTCATAGATTATTTGAGCTCCTGGTTTTCAGCCCTCTCTGAACCTCCTCCAGATCACTGCTAGTGAGACATTTGGGTAAAGTTGTAAATACATTCGCTGTATCTTTTTGCCTAAGTATTTCCAGCAGGTTTTATGGAGCTTGTAAATATGAACTGATTTTCTTTTACATATGTGAGTCAGCCTTATTTTTGTCTAAAGTGGACTTTATGAACCTGCATGAATTAGAATAAACACTGAACCCAGCAATCAGTTCTATATTTAGTTCTTAATAGCTAGGCTGTGTGTGTGTGTGCGTGTGCACACACGTGTGCACATGTGCAAGCATACAGAATATTAAGAAAAAAATTAAAGGTGAGTACTTCTGTGATGTGTGAAGCTGGTTAACCCATGTATGTGGCCTGGAGAGAATTCCTGGTCAGGTAGAAATAGGGCCAATGGCTGAGGGATCCCTTTCTCTGCTGAAAGTCAGTTTCTTTATTTGAATATAGGGGAAAATAATATTACATCTCAGGATAAATGTGCAGATCAAAGGAAGCAGGGAATGTGGAAGGACCCTGCATAGGTACTAGGGTCTAGCTGGTATTCAGTAGACATATAGCACTTACAGAATCTCAACCCTCAATGGACTTCAAAGTTCTAGAGGGCTGAGGCACCTGCCTCCTGCTATGTCCCTGACAATTCCTAGGAAGCCATGTGAAAAATAAGTAATAGTATAATAAGAGTTTATTACATTGAATGAAAGAAAGTGTCTGCTTGAATGTTAATTTGGTCAGAGTCCTGCCAGAGAATTCCCAGCCAAACAGTGTTGTCTCGGGTCATCATAAGCAACAGAGCAGCAAGGTTGACAGACAGCAGAAGGGTGGCAGAGGATGAGTCTCCAAACCCAGCTGCTTGGGTTGGTATCTCACTTAGGTATTTAAGAGCTATGTGACGTTGGACATGTCATTTAGCCTCTCTGAGCTGTGGTCTCTTCACCTGTAAAGAGGGTAGAATGGTAACACTAATGCCCCAGGGACGATATAAGTCTATAGAATATATATAAAATGCTTGGAACTGTGCCTGGTGCAGTGTTTGTTGTTGTTATTATTGTCATTACCATTTACTTATTGTTGTTCTTAGTGGTTAAAAGTGTGGACTTCGGTTTGAGTCTTGGCGTTGCCACTTACCACTAACTTTGTGACCTCGGACAGTTTCTATTTCCTCATCTGTTATTTGAGGATGTCTCTTACTTCCTGGGGTTACTGTGAGGATCAAATGAGACAATATGTGCAAAGCACTTAGCATGGGGTCTGTCACAGAGAAAGCACTTCATCAATGTTATCTATCTTATCATCTTGAGAACACTATTCATTCATCACATATTTCTGAAGCCTGTGCTGAATGTAGGCTTGGTACCAGAATAAAATTTCTTCCTTCTTTAATGAGGAAATGTGCACATATTTTCTGTTTGGGAGGAACATTTACTTCCTTTCTCCTAGTCAAAAGCATTGTAATATTGTACAAAAATCTGGAGGAGAATAAGGGGTGGGGGATCCCCTAGAGGGATTTGACTCCAGGAGTCACCATGCTCATGAAGAAGCCCCAGCAACAAAGCATTTGCATACCCAGGAGCTGGGACTGCAGCTCACAACACACAACAACACACAACCAAGAGAGAACAGAATTGAAATTAAGGTGAGAGTTTTTTCTGTGGCACTGGTTGGTTGTTGTTGATGGAGAAGTGTGTATCTGTCCCTGTGTTCTAACTTGTACAACTTTATGACAGCCTGGTGGGAGGGAGTATGGTTCTATTGAGAGGAGGCATTGGTTGAATATTTTAGAGCTGTGTTCACTATAACTCATTAAAAAAACAATTAACTAGAAGGGGAAAGATAGAGATTTCCCAGGATTCCTACAATGCTGGTGTGTTAATTTTATTAGCAGGTCAAAAAATATATTTTTAGAAATAATGACTATCACAGTAAAACTTACACAGTGATTATTGCCTGCCAGGTTTTGTTTTGAATTCTTTCTACATATTAATTTCTTTAATCCTAACAACCAGCTTCTGGTTAAAAGATACTATCACTATCTCCAGTTTCCGGAAGTGGATACTGCGGCACAGAAATGTTGACTATTAATAACTTGCCCAAGATCATATGTCTGGCCAATGGTAGAGATTCTGCCCAAGAAGTCAGGTGCTAAAGTCTAATTCTTTTTAGCCAAATTCTGTATCACTTTCTAGAGTAAAAGCCTGGGATAGGGAAATTGAGACACAAAAAGGTTAAGTAACTTGCTGAAGTCAGACAGCTAAGAAGTAAGGGAGCAGGGAATCAAACTCAGCTCTTTCTAGGTTCAATGACTGTACCCTTAGGAGTTATTCATGTTTTTTTCTCTTTCCTCATTCAGTTTCCTAACAGATTATCATGAAGGCTTAGTGAGACAAGGTATGTGGGTATGTTTAGCAAACTATAAAGCACCATACAAGCTGTTGTTTGTAAATTAGATTGAAGAACTAGAGGGAAACAGGAAGAAACTCACCTTGCATTTGAGGCGCAGCAGACAGACCCACACCCTTGCAGTGAGGAGATAAATTAGTAGCGATGCAAAGGAAAATCAGGTGGGATCTTAAAACCAGGCAGAGTGGAAGAAGGGAACATTTCTCTTTTAGTGCTAAATGTGCTGAGTGATAAAAGCAACAGACCCAGCTCTTTGTTCTCTGTGACCACGGCTCAGAACTCAATGCTGTTAAAACCACATCTTCAGAAACAACAGTAGCAACTTCATTTTAGCCAAAGACTAAAATACTTCCTTCTTCTCACAGAACTTTCCTTTCTTGAAGCAGTTTCCGAGCATTTCTCCAGGTGATTGGCTTTTTTCAGACACCTCTGCAGAAGGGTTCTAATTTGCATCACCTTATGGAAATCTTCATCTTGAGCTACATGGCTCCTCTGGGCTGTAGTAAGCCCACAGAATCGCACTTACTGATGATCTGAAAGTGGTACAAAGACTGACAGCTCTTGCCTCCCAATTATAGCCTCCCTTTCCCAAAATACTGGCATCTGCCAAAGCCCCAGTTGTTTTCCATGGGGGCAAAATTGCCTCTCTCTCTCCTCAAGCTAACTTTAATTGTACATTCCTTTCATCTGTTCAAAATCTGATTTAAATATGAATTCCTAGAACAGAAATATCCAGCACTCAAAAGATTGTAACCTTGTTCCAGTTTGTCCAACCAATGGTGGTCATATTATTCTCCTCTATTTGGTGATGTCCTATCAAAAGAGACTAAATGACAATGTTTGGTAAAATAGCAACATTAATCACAGTGAAAGTGATTTACTATTAATCTACCATACTGTGGCTGTCCCTTGGTTATTTGTGAATATGTATCAAGCCCAAACTTTGAAAATTTGATAATTGGTTTCTTGCAGTTTCATTATTTCTCCCTTCTCTCTGAATTTGATGTGTGTAGAAAGTTTTTCAAATATGTGTCCAGTAAATGAATCTTGGACTCAAAAACAGGCAGAGCAAGAAAAAAAGCCTTGGTTATTAGTTTAACAAATAGTTATTGAATGTCTTAACTGTGTTAGGTATAGCCCAATGTGCTGAGAATATAGCAATGAACAAGGACATAGTCTTTGTCCTCACAAACTTACAGGCTAGTGGGGCAAAAACCAATGAAAGAACAAGAAGAGACATATACATTTTATACATTGCAATAAATGCTTAGAATGAAAAAAGCAGCCGTATTGCAAAAGAAAATTATGGAGGAAAAACTTAGAGAATGTTCCGTGATGACTCAACTCCAAAACTTAGTGTTGTGGATGAAAATAAAGGTCAGGCATAATGCCCACGTGTTTGGTCAACCCACAGTTGAAGCAGGTGCTACTTCTTCGACAATATGCTAGTAGATATAGCAGTAAAATATATCGTATGCTTGTCGCGAGTTTTCTGAGAGAATTTGTCTTGAAGATATGTAATATGTATACAGTTAATACATTCCTCAGAAAATGCTGAAAAACATTCTTGTACTCCTCTTTTTTGGATTGCTATGGCCAGGATGCTGTGGACCATGGAGTCCCTCTCCCTCCTCCTAGACACTGACTCCAGATTCTTGTAGTGAAACTCATTTTCATGCATTGGGTAGATAAGTCCCCTAAAGTTGGGATCTGATGCCTCTCAGACTCAATATCCAGGAGAAGAAATATGAATAGAAGTAGAAAAGTAGGATAGCATGCTACTGACAGAGTAGGAAGAAGTGCTCCATCACTTTCCTCAGCAGGTACACTAGCCCAGTGACTAGTCTCAATTCACTAGTGAAGACCCACCATTTCCATCCATTTCCTGTTTCTGCTCATGATTCTCTTTCCATGCAGGAATCCCTAAGGATGGAGCCAACTTCTATTAACTTTGTGGTTTGGTCTTATTTTGCAGGTGGCAGTTTCTAGCAGCTTGTTACAAAACTTTGAGGTGTCATCCCTGAACTGACTCAGGTGCCACAAACCCCTCATAAATCCCACATTGTATTGTCAGAGTCCTTATCACACAAGATCAATAGTTATTCTCTTACATAAAACCCCATCAAGGGTCTCCTATAACTTGTTATACTAAGATCAAGCTATATATAACAAGAGTTTCAGTTTTCTACTGCTCTGTAACAAATGATCCTAAAACTCAGTAACTTGAAATAATGACTTATTATTATCTCTCATTATTCTGGAATTCATGGGCTCAGCTGGGTGGTTCTTGTTTGTAATCCTTCATATGGGTTCACCCAGAAGGTGTCATCTGAAAACTTCTTCACTCACATGTCTGGTGCCTGGACTAGGGTGGCTGGATCAGCTGGGGCTGGTCAGACATCAGTTACTTTATGCAGCACCTCTATGTGGCTAGCATGGGCATCCTCATAGCATGGTGGTCATAGTGTAGGCAGGCTTCTAACATGGCCACTGGCTGCATCAGAATTGGTGTTACCAGTGAATATGGAATACGGAATATGGAAGCTGCCAGTCTCTTAAGGTCTGGGCCTGGAAACTAGCATAAGATCACTTGTGTCACAGTCTGTTGATCAGAGACCATCACATTCAAAGGCAGGGGATATATATTCTTGCCTTTTAAGGGAATGAGTATCAAAGAATTTGTGGCCATCATCAATCTGTCACAAATCTATTGCCCCTTTTATATGAGAGCCTTTAATATATATGAAGAAAGCAAATATAGACCATTATATTTTTTCTTTACAGGCCATATTCACCAGTTCCTTTAACCTTCAGATCCTTCACATCCTTGCCAACTCCTATATGCGTTCCAAATTGTCAAGTCTCACGTAAAACATGGTTTTCAGGTCTTGATTCATTATCCCTGATGTAGTTGTTCCAGTACAGAGGAATGGACTGATCAACATCTCTTTTCTGGAAAATATAATTCTATGTATGCAGCCTAAGTCAGCATTTCTTTTGTTTTTATTAGCCATGTTATACTTTTGATTCATATCAAGCTAAAAAGACATTTTAATTATAAAAATTAATTGCAGCAAATGTATAGAATATGAAACAACACAAAGAGAAAAATAAGATCATCTGTATTCTTCCCACTGAGAATTAACCACTGCTACCTTTCTGGCTTTTTTTCCTATTAATACCTGTGCATAAGTGTGTGTATTCTGTGCCCTGCTTGTTATCCACTTAACAAAATATTATGGGCATTTTCCCTACATGAGTAATTGTCTTCTGTACTGGCGGCATCATATCACATTTTGCGGTCAAGAGAAATACTTACATCTTTTTTGGTTGAAATGCAGTTAATCCAGATTGTCTTCATTCTGTGTACTTTTAAATATTAACCTAAATGTAGGACTTTACCTTTTTTTGTTAAAAATTATATTGTTGCTTTTAAGGTAAATTATTACAGTCAGTTATAACCTTTCTTTTTTTTTTTTTTTTTTCTGAGACGGAGTCTCGCTCTGTCGCCCAGGCTGGAGTGCAGTGGCCGGATCTCAGCTCACTGCAAGCTCCGCCTCCCGGGTTCACGCCATTCTCCTGCCTCAGCCTCCCGAGTAGCTGGGACTACAGTCGCCCGCCACCTCGCCCGGCTAGTTTTTTGTATTTTTTAGTAGAGACGGGGTTTCACCGTGTTCGCCAGGATGGTCTCGATCTCCTGATCTCGTGATCTGCCCGTCTCGGCCTTCCAAAGTGCTGGATTACAGGCTTGAGCCACCGCGCCCGGCGGTTATAAACTTTCAAGTCCCGATTTTATCAACAAAACTTTCCCAGATTTATGTAATTTAAAAATCAGTAAGTATTATAATCACTGATATATGATTAAAAATAGGATAGAGTCTCCTAGCGTTTCCCTGGAGACCACCTTCCAAGTTTCATTACTCCATTGATCAAACACTCTTTGGCTCTGATCAGTTAATCATCTGAGTAGTACTATCGTGTGACTTGTTTTCCCATTTGAAAACAAGAATTTTCAACACTAGGAGAAAAGACTGCCAATCATTTTGCCATTTGAATATATTCTATCTGTCATGTTCCCTTTTCTGTCCATCTCATAATTTTATTAAAGAAAAGAGATTGGAGTGATTTGGCCTAACTTCTTTTTGGATCCATGCTGTTGTCTTTTTCTATTGTGTTTAAAAACCAACAGTTTAATTTTTCAATGATTAAATATATATCCTTGGACTATAGATAACAAAACCTATTTTTAAAAATCCAGATGCATTTCCAATTACCCACAGTCCTTCAAAGTGCACCTCCTGTGACTTGACATTCTCATCTTTAAGTCCTTTAAGTTCACTTCAATGTGGCTCAGTTGGGAAAAGTGATTTGGATTCACTCAAAGCTGTGATGAGCTTTCTTCTATCTTATTTATCTCAGATTTCTGAACCCTGAAAAAACATTTGTTCTACCCTCTTTGTATGAAGATTATTTTCCCTGTAAGGGTCAAGGCAAAATAGAAGTAGAAGTAGAGTAGTTGTGCTTTCTCTCTATCTCCTGTTCCCATTACCCCCTCTGCTTCAAGTAATGGATCCATTTTTTTTCCTCTCTACATTACCTGAGCACTCACACATCTTGAGATTCTCCAGAGTGACTAACATCATGCCTTACTTGTTATAGGTATATTAGAACTCTTTTGGTTGTAAGGGACAGAAATCCAACTCAAACTTGCTGAAACCAGAAAACCTTTTAGAAACAGAACTATACAATGACTTGATTCAACATCAGACAAGCTTTCAATCCAGCTAGCTGTAGAGATGCAAATAATACCATCAGGACTTGGATTCTCTCTCTCCATCTCTCTAAGGTGCATCTCTCCCTGATTTCACTTGGAGAAAGTCTCCCTCCACATAGGAGCTCCAGAATTACATCTTCACAGTGCCAAGCCCTGGGAAAAACAAAATTATTCTTACTTGGTGTCCCAAGCACAAGTCCCAGGGTCAGCTCTATTTGACTCAGTTGGCTTGAATTATGTCATGTGCCCATTCCTGAGCCAATCACAATGCCCCTGAGCTTATTACTCTCTGATTGGCCTCACCTTGGTCACTTGCCTACCACAGTGCTTGGGCTACAGTGAACTCTACAATAAGGAACAGTGAGAGAGTGAGCTGGATGGACAACAAAGAGAAGCTGGATGGACAACAGAAACTGCCTAATATGAACTAGGACCATGGAGGAGATGTCAATCAAAGCAGAAATAAGGGGAGAAATGCCCTGACTGCTCTCCTTTAGTCCTCCAATCTCCCAATATTGCCTCTCATTGGCTAGTTCAGAAGGCAGCTGGCAAGAAGTCTGGAAAATGTCATTTTCAGGACGAAAGAGAGGAATGTATCTGACACCAAGGAGGCAAATGAATGACACCTTCCTTGTAGCAAGAAATAAAGATTGAGATTTCTTTCCCATGGAAAATTAGCAGCTTCATCTTAATCCTTTTCTTTGCTATAGTAGAAGAATTTGAAGCCTTTCTGCTATTGAGGAAAGGGAGGCTCAGTTTTTTGGATTTTGTCCATAGGTCCTAGACGCTACTGAGACAGCCAGGTGGGAGGAGGTTCCCAGAGAAACTCCAGCCAGCCTGCACACGGGGGTGGAGCCTCAGGAAGTTCACAGTTTGCAGCAGGAAAGAGCCTGGCCCCTCCTCTTCCTGTGTGGAACCTGGGATTAGAACACATGGCAGGAAGTGCGCTAGCAGGGACTCTGGCCTAGTGAGAGTCCTTGTTTCCTCCTTTCTTCCTTTTCACCCAGTAAAGCCCTGTCTTACCATTCAAATTGTCTGCGAGCCTGAATTTTCATGGCTATGGGACAAAGAACCCTATTTTTAGCTGAACTAAGGAAAACTCCTGCAACATTTTTGGCATCCAACGTGAGACTCCAGAAACAGAGAGTGAAATGGGGACTCAAAACCTCCCACTGTTGCTTCTAAACCTTTTCATCCTCGGACTTCTGAACGTGGGGAACCATACCCCTACCCCCTGTCACTCCTGGGCCTTTTCATGGCCTTTTCCTTCCTTTTTCAGGAACTAACCAGCAAGTAGCAGCTCCCTGCCACTTCCCACTCCCTGCCAGTGCCAGGACACATGGCCCAAGGGTCCCACACAGTTGGCTGGCTAGTTCCAAGCCACAAGCTGCCAGAGCCTACCCCTTCCCCAGTCAATGGGTTTTACTCCATTGGACAGTAATTAAGCTTAAACTTTTCTCCCTGGTGGAGGAACCTGTTGCATAAGTATAAGAGGTACTTCCCCAGGCATTTTAAAACTGTTTCTTTTCTTTCTTCTTCTTCACCCTGTCTGCAGTTAACTTTTACATATATTTTTTTAGGAGATGTTTTACTAGGGCCAGCTCTCATCAACTATCACTGTGTGTAGTCCCTTGGAAGTTTTGGTTGTGAAATCAAGCCTCCATCCTGTTTTACATCCTGAGGGCACGACTTGTAACTCCTGTGGCAAGGCCTTGTTTAGCAATTCTGCCTTAGGGAATAAGTTTCTTTCTGGTTCGGTATCTGCATGTTTTCCCAACTCTGTCTCTTAAAGGACCCCATCCAGCAACTGGGTTTTCTTCTGCCTGTCTGTGTATGTACTATGTGTGATGTCTATGAAAAGAGCCTTAATACTTTGGCCTAAAGGAAAACAAGTGCTTGGATCTAATATTTTTTAAAGGGAATATAAAATCTATCATACCTTTCAGTTCATGTGACTTTAAATTTTGAGAAATAAAAGCAGTGCTAAAGACTATCGGTAAAACGCAGGTCAGATGCAAGGTTTGTTAAGTATTTTGAGGTTAAGAACTGCTTTTTGGGTTTTGAGAACTATTTGACTTGTGGGCTTCACAATTGGTAAGGCCTGGGGACGTATGGAATTAACCATGCCCTTAACTAAGAAAGCAAACCTTGGCTGCAGTTAGCACACAATTAAAGCAACTTACCAAGTTTTACCTTAAAGTTAAAAATTGCTAGGAGTTAATTGAAGCTACTAGAAATAGATTTACAAGCAAGGTGTGTAAGAATAGTAAAATGTGTTTTTTAGGAAACCGTTATCAGAAGGCATGGAAATGTAACTTTTGCCTAGGGTTAAAAGATTGTTTTGTTGGAACCGAACTCTCGATTCCCTCCTGGGCAGGGGTCGTCGCGAAGGATCACCGACACGAGGTTCACAGCAGAGAGTTATTTATTACTAGCGCGCTAGGGTCCCAAGCTCTAAGTTGGTCCTGGGACCCCGACTGCTTGTTACAGGCTGTTTATATAGGCTAACACAAGTTCAAACACAGCTTATGGCGCGAAATTCAAACAAAGCTTAAGGCGTAAAATGATTGGGTCTAGCTATAGCCTGAGCAAGGGGTCTTGGTTTAATTGGTTAGAGCGGGACCTTATGAGGTTCTTTCCTGGAGTTGATGATTCCGGGAACTTCGAGGCAGGGTGAGACCCCTGGAATTGGCAGGGTGGGACCTCATGAGGTTGTTTCCCGGAATTGGCAGGGTGGGACCCTATCAGGGTGGGACGCTATCGAGGCAGGGTGGGACCCTATCTAGGCAGGGTGGGACCCTATCTAGGGCCACCTGGTGCTAACTTTTTAGGTTTTGTGAGGCCTACTAGTTTCAGTTTTGAGTTATATTAGGAAAAAGCTGAAGGTTCAAAGAAGTGGCAGAAGAATTGTGGAAATTAATCTTCAGAAGAGGTTCTCTGAAGATATTGACTAAATTCAAAAAGAGATATTATATGGTTTTTCTGTTAATTGAGCATTAAAATAAAAGCATACCAAAGTTTTCCTAAGGTGCTAACCTGCTCTTTGGCAAAATTTGTAAAGGGTTATAAAAGGTTTTTCTTCTTTAAAATTTCTGAGTCATCATTTTGGCAAAATAAATAACTTAGGGTAATCTGTAATTCTATTTCATAATATCAAGTGTTTTAAACCTCAAAGATATTTAGCAGGCTTCCTCAAATCAAACTTAAGTTTCAAAATTGTCTTTCCTGAAGCCTGGCTTTTTGGATGTTTCAGAGGGCCCTGGAAACATTCAGAAAAAAGAGGTAAACAGGATTATTTGACATGTTTAGGTACATGGGATTGCCAAAATGATGCTCGATCTTCTTTAGGTTGTATTTTTGTGAATAATGTTAATGTATGTTCTACAATTTTATGGGATTTAAACATTCTAATGTCCAAAGTATATGCTGTCAATCATAATTAAAGTTGTTAAGCTAAGTTATTGTAAACCATGGTGATAACCAAACTTGTCAATTGTGTTTCTAACTGTAATTACCCTGGACATTTTGCTATTCATATACAATTGTTGTCTTGTTTTAATCGTTTTTGAAGATGATTTATAATGAGCTATAGAACTTTAACAGGTGCTCTCAAGTACAGGCTTCTTTTAGAGATTGTGACATTGGAATAAAGGAAAATGTACAGGACTCATAAAGAGCTGAAATATTCACAAATATCAAGCAAAACAAGATTTAACTAAATGGACTGAACTCAGGAAGCTGAAGCAAATATTTTTGACTTTTGCTTGGAATATTGCTGATCCTTCTTTTGTTTTTCAGAGTCAAAGAAACTTATTTTGAACTATTTATAGCCTTTAATAAGTAAGGTATATACACTCCTGTGATTAAAATTTGGAGCATGTTAGTTTCTCTCTGCATGGTTTCTCTAGAATTTGGCAACTATTTGTGAGTATTCTTATGGCAATATAGTTGTTTGCCTCAGTGCAAAAAGAATCCATTTTTCTTTTGCAACAGAACACAATTAGAGAAAGTGGTTATTTTGCCAAGGCTTGGACTGGAAGGATATGCTCCCCCTTTTTTTTTTTTTTTTTTTTTTTTTAATGAGGTCCTTTTTTTTTTTTTTTTTTTTTTTGAGACAGAGTCTCGCTCTGCTGCCCAGGCTGGAGTGCTGTGGCCAGATCTCAGCTCACTGCAAGCTCCGCCTCCCAGGTTCACGCCATTCTCCTGCCTCAGCCTCCCGAGTAGCTGGGACTATAGGCGCCCACCACCTCGCCCGGCTAGTTTTTTGTATTTTTTAGTAGAGACAGGGTTTCACCGGGTTAGCCAGGATGGTCTCGATCTCCTGACCTTGTGATCCGCCCGTCTCGGCCTCCCAAAGTGCTGGGATTACAGGCTTGAGCCACCGCGCCCGGCGGATATGCTCCCCTTTAAGGAGTCAAGCTCGACTTGTGGAGCTGATAAAAGCCCAGTGGGGAAACTGGCCTCATACCCTTGCCTCCACAGTCCCTGTACATGGTTACTGACCTGTGGTCTGTAAAGAATGTCACTTTCTAACAGGTCTAGGAGCTCCAATTTTATCTTGGGACCTTAAGAGGAGAGAAGCACCCAACTCACAGGTGTTTGAGGATGCAAACCTATGGTTGGGCTCAGCTTTAAAAGGTCTTATCTGAGACTCCTTGTGGAACAAATTTCCATTAAAGCAATCCAAAAGGCCCATGTAGAAATAATTGTTCTTGCTGCACTTTATGCAAATAATCAGGCCAAGTATAAGACTAATGTCTATTTTTCAAACCACTCAGTTCTATGAAACATGAGGACTGTAGAGAGAGAAATTGTGTTCCAAAACTTACCATGCATTTGTCATTAAATCCTAAACTAATTAGTTGTTTGTAAGTTTTCACCTACAGTTTAGACTAACCCTGCTTGTCCTGTGAACCAACCAGCAATCCCTGGCTGCAGCTCAAAAATAACAAAAGGATGGGTAATGCAAAAATCTGGATCAATATTCTAGTTCTGAGCAATTATCATGCAAATCCTGCCAGGTGATGGGAATAAATAGGATGCCCATCACTCAGAGGTTTCCTTTTTGGGAAAGTAAGACCAAGGGAGCTAATCAAAGCCAAGCTCCATGCACCCAAATCTTAGCTAGTGTAACTACAGCCACCAGTTATCTGAGTATGTCACAAGGCATCCTTTCCTCTCCCTTGTTGGGGAGGACTCAGTTCCACAGTTTCACCTCATCATTTGGCTTATGACAAGGAGTCCATGCAACCCCCTTAGAGGCACATTTTTGTCCCAAACTCAATTCCAGGCTTCAGGTCAAAACCCTAGGAAGGATAACTGGATCTAAGGGATCCAGAGGCAGATGACAACAGAGGTTAAAAGGCACAGTGCAGGTCAGTGTGGCTGATTCCTGCCAATTAAGCCAAACCCAAGCTTCTTGTTTCATGGATAAAAGCCATGTTAATATCCATGGCATAAATGGGGTCTAGGGAACTCCAAGGCTACTGACGGTAGGGGGGATAGAGGCACAGGTGAGAGTTGACAATTCCTATTCTCAAGGCCCTCCCTGCTTCATGAGTGCAAGCCACTTTGACACTCATGACAGGACCAACCAAGGTCACCAGGACTCAGGGATGGAAGGATGGAAGAGTGAAAGAGGATGCTCTTTCCTCTCTCCCTTATGTACCCTGGGTATCTGCTAGGAGTATCTGCTAGGAAGAGAAGGAAACCAGGGATGCCTGCTCTTCTCTTTCTAGATAGGTAGCCATTCATCTTCAGTCTGTACCCCTTTAGAATGCATCCTGAACCCCTGGGGCTCCTTTGAAAAGATACCTTTTTTTCCCCTCTCTTTTCCTCTGTCCTCTTTTCACAGATAGGTAATTGTGTCTCTGTACTATGGGACATTCCCCTCAGATGCATCCTCCAAATTGGGAAGAGTTAATTTTCCAAACCTTGAACTGATTGGCTTAGGATTGGGTTCAGAGGAAGGGAACCTGGAAGCCCAACATTCTAGCAAAAGGGTAAAGTTTTTTTTGCCAGTTGGGCTTTTGGCCGCCCTCTCCCTGTGCAAACTGGTAAAAGTCCTCAGAATTTTTTAGCTGTCTTTACTCTGCCCCTTGTTTCATTTTCATACTTGTGTTCTAATAACCTGGTTTATCTGTCCTTGCCTTCGGGCCATCAAAGTGAACAGTCATGCAACTGGAGTCTCTGATGATGGTCCCTTCTTCTGGGAACCCTTAGATAGGCCTCTAGGGAAGCTCTGACTGCCGTTTCCCCAAAACAGAGCCCCCTATCAGCAGGAAGCAGTTAAGATTGCACTTCATCCTCATCCTCAATCTAATGGTAGTTAGATGTACTTCTTCAGGGTGGGTAATGAGATAGTCAGGTGGGAGGGGGTGCCCAGAGAAACTCCAGCCAGCTTGAGCATTGGGGTGGAGCCTCAGGAAGTTTGTGCTGTTTGCAGTGGGAAGGAGCCTGGCCCCTCCGCTTCCTGTGTGGACCCTGAGATTAGAAAGGCTGGTGGGAAGTGCTCTAGCAGGGTCTCTGGCCTAGTAAGAGTCCCTGTGTCCCCCTTTCTTCCTTTTTACCCAATAAAACCCTGTCTTACTGACCATTCAAATTGTCTGAGAGCCTGAATTTTCATGGCTGTGGGACAAAGAACCCTGTCTTTAACTGAACCAAGGAAAAATCCTGCAACACTACTAGTGGTCCAGGAGTTACTGTTTTATTTCTTAGACCATGAAAAGGTCTGAGGGGTCTTGAAGGAAAGGCCAAGCCAGCTGTGGTGATGGAGGACTACTTGCGGTGCTCAGGGAAGGGGCATTTTATCTTCCAAAACAGAAATGCAAGTCTGGACTTGGTTCCTGAGTGTGAATAGTGTGAGTTATATAGTGGGTTCAGATAACGAGGGGGAACAGAATTGTCTCTTTGATTTTTGAGTGTGGGATAGCAAGAGTCTGGGCAGTGAAAGAATCCTGTAATTCAACATTTCAACAGCTGGCATCACCAAACTGGTATGTTTTAATTGAGCATCAGCTCTGCTCATAATCCTCCTTCTCCAGGAATTCTTCAGACATTTTGGCGACCTACAGATATTCTGTTAGATCCAAGGCTGCTCTGTGAAATCACTTGTGTTGGGATTCTTTACTGAAAGTTCAATTCGTGCTTCATGTTGTAGTTATATCTTACCACAGAGCATCCAAAAACCTCTTTAAAGAACACAGAACATAGCCAACTCTTTGAGTCCCTTTGCCTCAGGAACTTTTGTGTTGCCAAACTAAAGTAGACTCTTGTATTGCAAAGCCCAGGCTCTCTGAAAGGGGAATGTTAGAGGTGCCTCATACAAGCAGCCCAGGGCTGAAAGCAGAAAAGATATGTGTCTGGTTTGGTCTGAACAGTATTAGTCAATACAGAGTTTAAGTCTAAATGTTGCTAACATTTAAAAATGAAGACATTCTACAAATAAGCCCAGATTTCAGGCTTTTACCAGAAAACTGAATGCTCAGTCGATACTGGTTCCACATTCCAGCACCAGCAATGGTGTTGTTCCCTTTAGAAAGCATGCATTTGGCCGGGCGCGGTGGCTCATGCCTATAATCCCAGCACTTTGGGAGGCTGAGGCGGGCAGACCACGAGGTCAGGAGTTCAAGACCAGCCTGACCAATATGGTGAAACCTCATCTCTACTAAAAATACAAAACTTAGCCGGGCATGGTGGCATGCATCTGTAGTCCTAGCTACTTGGGAGGCTGAGGCAGGAGAACTGCTGGAACCCAGGAGGCAGAGGTTGCAGTGAGCCGAGATTGTGCCACTGCACTCCAGCCTGGCAACAAGCCTCGGAAAAGAAAGAAAAAAGAAAAAGCATGCATTTCTGGTTAGCCACAGTCTTTACCACTCCCTCTTGTCTTGCTGACCCACACTTGAGAGTCAGTAGCCATTTAATCGTGTTGTCCAGTGGGCAGGTGCCGCTCATTGGCACCACCTGCTGGGCCTCTTAGGTATTTAAGTTTCTGACTCATGTTAGACACAGCTAGGGAGCAAATAGTTCATGTTGTCCAAGCCACTGATTTTTGTGGGCCCTGTGAGGGGAAGAGTTCAACTCCCCACTTTGGGACTTCTGTGAGGTGACTTGTGGATTACTAGGAGACTGGATACTGTGCTCTTGGTTGCTGTAATAGAAATCTCTGGGCTCAAGCCTGGATCTTCTCCCTCAAAGGACCAGACCAACTTAGACCAGAATCACTCAGCTGTAATAAATGAAGACAGAAGACAAGGGGATTTCTCCCTAAAAATTTAGGGTGTGCAAGAACCCTAGTGCTTTTGAAGAGCATTAGAAGGCAGGCTTATAGAATTATAGAACTGAATATCCCTCCAGCAATGTGGGAGAGGGTTCAGAGAAAGTATTGATTAAGAGACATAATATTAATATATATAGAGAGTTATATAATAGCTTTAAAGATGTTTGACTGTGCCCTCAGGTATTAGTCACAGTTCTTCTGGGAAACAGAACCAACAGAATCAGTCAATCTATCTAGGTATCTATGTATATCTATCTATCTATCTATCTACCTACCTACCTACCTACCTACCTATCATCTCTCTCTCTCTCTCTCTCTCTCTCTCATCTATGTATCCATCCATTCAATCTTTCTGTCTAGAGAGATGCTGGAGACCTGGGAGAGCCAATGAATAACTACTGTCTGAATCTTAGTTGAAGCTAGAGTCTACAGCCAAAAGCAGAAGACCCATGTCCTATCTCAGATACCATCAGGCATGGAGAGCGAATTCTTTCTTAGCCTTTTGTTCTCTTCAGGACTTCAATGAATTGAATGAGGCCCACCTATTTTGGGGAGGAAACTGCTCTACTCAGTCTACTGATTTAAATGTTAATCTCATTCAGAAACACTATCACAGACACACCCAGAATAATGCTTCACCAAATATCTTGGGCTCCCTGTGGTCCAGTCAAGGTGACATATGAAATTAACCATCATTCCTCATGCCTCGCTATAGTGACAGCTGGGGTGAATCCCATCCTTCTATCTGCAGGGCTGGCTGTATGTTTTTGCTTACTGTTTCTGTCACCAAGAAACAGTTTCTCTTTGTTTTGTCATTGTGTGAAGCTGCATGCCTGAAATGATCTGATGATGATTTTTCAAAAAGCCTTCAGCACAGAGCTGCTTTTTTTGTTTTTTTTTGTTTTTGTTTGTTAAGAGCAGATGCTCTAATAGCCTGTCTCCTATTGCATGGGAAAGTACAAAGGAAGCGATGGAGCCACCATATATTTCCAAATATCTGCTGACATTCCTGGGGGATGCTGCAGTAACTCCTAAAGCTGCCTTTATTTTGTCTGTGTAGCCCAGCCCATGCACTACCTTCAGAGTTATTTTCCCAGATTCTAAGCCTAATCATGCTTCACTCATTTACAGTCTATCTCTGGGTCCCATGCCTTCCTGTGGAGCCTGGCCTCTTTGACCGGGTGTTCTGGCATTCTAGACTCTTCCTGCATTGCCAGGTTCATCTCTCCATCACCATGTGCTCTGCTCAATTTCCCAAATATTCTGTTCCCTGCTCCTTTCCAGGCCTCTGTTTACCCTGCTCCTGCAGCCTGAGTGCTTTTTTTTTTTCCAATTCTGCTCCTTGAACTGCTGCCAAACTCCAATTTTGACATCAAAGCCCACCTTAAATGCTGCTTGTCTCTAAAGCCATCGCTGGCATTTCCAGTAGGTATCTCTGTACTTTGGATCTCTATCATAGCACCTTCCCCGAATTACTATATGAATGCTCCACTTCCCCAACTAGAACCAATACTTCTCAAGGGCCACAGAGCCATCCCCTTCAAGAGAATTTGGACAAGAAGAAAATGAGGTGAATATTCTGAGTGTTAAAGTATCAAATCAATTCAATAGGCCACAAAAGTCATATAGAAAGACCACTTAAGTAGTTAGAATAATTCTTGGTTCAGAGTGCAACTTGATTGAAGCTGTTTTTAAAGCAGCATTCATCACCCTGTAATCTAGAGGTGGCGGAGGTGTGTTTGTGTGGAAGAGTTCATTATCCTATCCGATCTTCCCTTTGGTGGTTTGCATGGTGAGTTAGCATATTCAAGGCTCTGAGAAGTGCTGTAATAATGAGCCCTTTTCACTTTGTTGAATCTAATATTTCTTGAATTTATGACTTTCTTTTTCATAGTTCACTATGAAACTTTTATTTATTTCATAGGACATTGTCAATATCTACTGGACTAAAGAAATTCTCTACTAATCAGAAAAGGAATTGATCTGTATTGAAGTTAGAAAAAAGAAAATCAGAGGAGCCAATGCTGTCAGAGTCCATCCAAGGGCCATTTAAAGATGTGCTGACCAGAGGTCTGGTCCTGCCAGCAGGTAGATTCCTTCCAGTGACATTCCTTGACCTGATACTATCGAATCACTTTAGCAGGACAAGCAACTTTCCTTATTCTCATTTCATGCTTGCTAGACAACCTGATTATACTTTAGTTTTGGAAGTAAATTTCTTACATGAAGGAAATAATCTGGTCTCAGGATGTGATGTTTAAACCCCTTGCAGTTCTATTATGGTAATAAATTGGCATTCTGGGCTGTACATCAGTCCCCTGTGACCTTGATTAGTGAGACTCCATCCCTGAGATCCTTATTCATTCTTAGTAGAATAAAACAAAATCATATTTCACAACCTGTGAGGCTGTGAATGATATTCTATTACTTTGGTGAATAATAATAATGGCAATAACTAGTATTCATAAAGCATTGTTTTGGTTATCTGTTGCTGGATAGCAAATCACTACTTAGTGGCCTAAATCAAAAACAATCATTTTATTATTTCCAACTGTTTCTGTGGATCAGGAGTTTTAGAAGGGCTTGGTTGAGCACTTCTGGCTTGGGTTGCAGTCAGACAATGACTGGAGCAGCTGAGGGCTACTGGCATCTCTCTCTCCATTGTAGACTTGAGGCCTCCATATGTTTCCCCCATGTGAGCTGGTTAGGGCTTCCTCCAAATATGGCGGCCATAAGACTCCAAAAGCAAGATTCCAAGTGAACTACGTGTAAGATCTATCAACTCTTCTGGTTTATCCTCCGATTCAAAGGGAAAGGAAATAGACTTCACCTCTTGGCAAGAAAATGCCAAAGTTTTAAAGAACATATGGGATGGGAGATAGTGTTGTGGAGTTTGGAAATACAACCAATATAAGCTGTAAGCCCTGCGTATATGCAATGCCTTTACTAAATCTCTCTCTCTCTCTCTCTTTCACACACACACACACACACACACACACCCACCCACACACCTTATTAATTCCTCACAACAAATCCATGAGATAATTCTTATAATTCTCCATTTTTACAGATGATGAAACTGAGGCTCAGAGAGGTTAGGTCATTTGTCCAGGGACTTGCAGTCCTCTAGTTGTAGGGTTGGGTTTCGAAATCAATGTACATTCTTAAACAGTACACTCCACTGCCTCCTGACACACCAAGGTAAATGCCACCCTGGGAAGTTACTGGAAGCCTGTCAGCCAGTCTTCCTAGTGACTACCACGTTACCATACATAGTAAGTGTGGTGGGAGAATATTTCAAAGTATTAACCAGCATGCTTTCCTCCTTAAACAATCACATTCCTTTACTTTTGCCCTGAGGGTCTTTCCTTCAAGGAGACCCTGCCTGCTTCCTACTTCCTCGGGTCCAGATAATGAGACACGAGCCACCCATTTATAAAACCGGAAAGCAAAGGCCAAAGCTACTTGTTCATTAAGTGTCTAAACTGCTTTTTGACTCCATAAAAGTGTCCTAGTGAGACTGACACTCGGACAGTCTGTCAATGCTTTGCCCAGGGGTCCCTGGATCCCTCGTCACCGTTGTTATGCTCCCACCCCTTCGGTGTTCCTGAGCTTCTAAGAGCCAGCACCTGCGGCTCCTTTTTGCATATGTTTGAGTCCACTCTGCCCAACTGCACAAGAAGATAAGGAGCCTGGGCACTGAAGCCTCCCTGACTGGTCCTTAGCCAGTGCCTGAGGGTGTGGGAGTGTGAGGGTTCAGCTGCCTGTCCTCTGGTTGGGACAACTCTGTGGGTGACACCCTCCAGAGCATTCCTGTGGGATTGGGTGAAGCGCCCCTCTGTGGGACTTTTCATGAAACTGCACCTTTGATTGGCTTCCTTCCCCTCCTTCCCCTGATTCCCTGCCTCCCTTATGGGTTTCTCTGGGTGCACCATCTTTGATAAGCCACTTAGAGCCCGCTTCTGGGGAGCCTGAGCTAAGACACCAAGGATGGGAAAAGAGAGGAGGGAAGTGCTGGAGAAACTTCTTCAGTATAGGCCAGGTCCTATGCCACATCAGGGGGCTACAGGGAAGTTGAGCCAGCCTGGCCATTCTCATTGTGCTTCAGAGAGTAGACCAGCTTCCTGCCCTGATAACAGCAGCTGGCCAGTCACCTGTCAGCCTCAATTGAGGAGTCTCTCCTCAACTGTCAGTCTAACCTTCCTACTGTGGACACACTTGCCTCCCACCCTGTTAATGGTACCAGCCCCCTGGAATGGAAACTGGACCCAAGCTACTTAAAGGAGGGTGGTGGTCTGAGGGTAAGTCCCCCACAACTTACTCCGCCTAACACTCTCTCACTCATGCCTGACTAAAATGATACTTGATAGAACTCATTCAAAATCTCCCAGACCAGACGCAGAAGCTCACACCTGAAATCCTAGTGTTTTGGGAGACCAGTGCAGGAGGATCGCTCCAGGCTAGGAGTTCAATACCAGCCTGGGAAACATAGTGAGATCCTGTCTCTACCAAAAAAATAAAAATAAAAATAAAAAGCCAGGCATGGTGGCCTGCACCTGTAGTCCTAACTACTTGGGAGACTGTGGCAAGAGGATTGCTTGAGCCCAGGAATTTGAGGCTGCAGTGAACCAGGACTGCATCTCCAGACTGGGCAACAAAACAACAGCCTGTCTCTACAAAAATAGAAAAACAAAACAAACAACAACAGCAACAACACTTCCACAGACCTGGGGCAGGGTTGGAACCCACAATGAACTAAGAGTTAGAATTCTTGAGCACTAGTGCCAGCTTAGCCCCCTGACTAGCTGAGTAACCTGTTTTCTCAACTGCAGTGTAGTCTCTGAGATCCCTTCAGCTCTAAATGCCTGTGCTTTCATATGACATGTTCAGCGCCTCCGGAGAGCTTATAATCTTGTTAGGGAGACACGACACAATTAGAAGGCTGTATATGACAGACTGGAGCACAAAGCTGAAATCAGTCCAATTAAGAGAGAAAAAACTTTGTGCAGAAAACAAATACTGTACAGTGGCTGATTAGGATGGGAGGATTTCTGTGGGACAGAGTCTTCAGGAAAGGATTCAAAGAATTATTTGAGAAGAGCTTTGGAGGATGACTATTGCTTATGGGGAATGGGGAAAGCCACCATAGTCTTATGCATACAATTGTTACCTGGGTGTGAAATGAGGGCAGAGACAAGGGAGAGCAGAGAATGGAATCCTGGTTATCATTTAATTGCTGTTCTAACTCTAAGTGAATACAAGAGCACACACTGCTCCAGTTATAATATGCTAGTTATTTACAGGGCTGTGTTTCTATTCTCCCAGGCTTCACAAACATCACTGGAAATCTGACATTCAGAACTAACATTTCCAACCCCTTAAATTTTAATTAAAGTAATTATGTTACTAACAGAAGCTATAATTTATCTTCTCCTTGTGTTCACAAAGAGGAAAAGGCAACTTTGGCCAAGCATATTTTCCCTGACTCTTATTCCTGGTTTGTTTCTTCTGGTGGTAGATATGGGGGCATCTTTCTTTGGTCTGGGTGGTCCAGAGATCACACTGCTTATTGCACTATGCTTTCTATAGTGCAGAGAGGCCTGTTCTGGCTATTTGGAATAACTGTGGTACTAAGACCCAAATGGGTTGAGTCTTTTCATTCAGGAGCAGCCTTGAGCTAAGGGAAAGTCCTTCTGGCAAAGCTCTTATTGGCATAAGACACTTTGTGTGTGTGCGTGTGTGTGTGTGTGTATGTGTGTTTTCCTGGCATTGTTGGGGATAAGAAACTCAGTGATTTAGATGAAAACTTTCCATGCAATTAACTTCCTCCAGACTAAAGCAGGTGCTGAAGGGAACTACTGGGCCAGTCTGCTTAGTAAATATCTATCCCCGGACGTAGAGCAATTCAGTGGAAATAATTACACCAGGTCAATTAAGCAGAACTCAGACCTCCTCCTGTTAGCCTTTTTGAATTTTTTATTTCCATGAGTCAGATTTCCTCAGGATTTAAACTGCTTTACCTCTAGAAAGAGGGTGTCTCTGGGGAAATCTTATTGATTTGTGTGGTGGTGGTTGTTTCTGAAGAAAGTGGCCCCACTCCTCAGGCAAGAGCCCTGGGCAGGGCTTAACCACCTGGGTTGGAATGCTGGCTCCAACACAGTGTAGCCTTATAACCTTAGTCAAGTTATGGAACTCTCTAAACCTTAGTTTTCTCATTAGAAAAATGGGAATAGTGAGAGGGGCCTGTATGTCAGCTCTTTCATAAGAATTGAGAAAATGCTAGCAAAGCTTTGAAAAAAGGGCCTGTATATAATAAAAGCTCCATAAACAGACACTTCTGTTATTATTATGATGATAGTTATCAGCAGAGAAAAGCGATATATTATACCTGTGCCACCTACAATGATCCAATGGAAAGCCTGTATAAAATGTAGTATGTAGATGTAAGAGCTAATTATGCTCAATTCCAAACATGCAGAATTCAAGAAACCAATATGTGAGTTTATAAAATGAAACAATTAGGGGGTGATGTAAGTGCTGAATAAAAGAAGGAACAGCATAATTCAATGAATTCTAAAGACCCTTGGCTGCACCAACTGCCAGTCCATTTGTAGATTACCGATGGCTTGTCACAAAGGCCGTGAGGGAGGCTGGGAAACTACGCATTGGGGACCATGCTAAGTTGAAAATGAGTCAGAAATGAAGTGACATCACCTCTAGAATGATAGGGCAAATCAGTAAGAAATGGAATCCAACTGACAAAAATTCAGCTTTTTGTACAATAATGGCATTTATTGAGAGCTTACAACTTGACAGAGGTATTTCTAAATGTTTATGTGGATTCCTTATTTAATCCTTACCACAACCTATAATGTTGGTTCTATGATTACCTCAACTTGACAGATACACAAATCTTCAGGGATGCACCTGCTACAGAAAATGAGTCACTTAATTCTTAAAGGAGCCTGTTTATAGACTGGGGGAGAGCCTAGGTCCAGCAAAAAGCTTACATGAGGAAGAGGCTTACTTAAATCCTAGGAGAATTTGGATTTAGTTGTGTTCATCGATTCTAATGAATCTAACAACTATTTACATGGGGTCTTCTACTCTGCACCAGAAACTTGGTTTGCTGTTGAAGATTTAATGGTAAACAAAAATAGATATGATCAGTTTTGGGAAGATGGAATAGATGTACTTTTCTTTACTCCTTCTGCTATGTACAGTAAAACCCCTGGACATTGTCTATAAAACAAACATAAAAGGACTCTGAAAAATGGAAAGAAGGCAGATTTTCTAGGGACCTTAAGACCCAAGGAAATGACACAGTGGTGAGTTCCCTGGGTTTTCTTAGAGATGAAGAAACCAGTGACCAAGAAATGCCAGTGGGTGCAGACAATACAATTCCTGCTGTCTCTAGCCAAAGGACCAGGAAAGAGGCAGCCTAACAAGACAGGGACTTTCAGACACTAATGGCTCTACTCTAGCCAAACACCACAGAAAAAACTGTGGCTACCCCCCACCCCCATACTTGCAATGGCTGTGTGGGAGGTTAGACCTCCATCCTCTTGAGGCTGTAAGGCAGTGCTGCACTCCCCTGCAGGAATGGTGTCAGAGAGGCCCAGGTAGAAACCTGAGACTTTCACCTGCTCCGGGTGGTGATGAGGCATCGCTACCTGTAGTGTCAGTAGGAAGCACCTTTACTCCCACCCAGCAATAATGAAGCCGCCCTGCGCATCCCTGCTGGGGTGGCATCAGAGGAGGCCTAGTGGAGAGTCAGGACTTTCACACCCGCCCAGTGGTAATTAAACCAACCCCTCCCCCCCACTTTCTACCCATTTGTGTCAGTGGAGGCCAATTGGGAAGCAGTAATGAGCACCTTCCTACCCCTCCCAGCCAGAAAGGTATGAATGGAGGTTTGGTGGGGACAGAAGACTCTCTCACCTCTGTCCAGCCCCACCTACCTAGGTGCCAATGGAGGCCCAGGAGGGAATGTGGACGTATGCCCCCACCTGGTGGCAACAAGGTGACACCCTCCCTTTCCCCTGCCAGAGCTGAACAGAAGTCAGCTGAAACAGGAGACTTATATAAGATCCAGCATCTTATAATACTAAATATACCCAGGTTTTAACCAAAACCCCGTTGACATACCAAGAGCCAGGAAGATACCTAATTGAATGCAGAAAGACAATTAATAGACACCAACACTGAGAAGACAGAGATGTTAGAATTATCTGAAGAGTTTTAAGCAGTTATTATAAAAATACTTCAAAGAATAATTACAAATGTGCTTGAAACAAATGAAAATATAGAAAATTCAAGCAAGAAAATTGAAGATATAAAGAAGAGTCAAATGGAAGTTTTAGACATGAAAAACATAATCACTGAAAATAAGAATCTCAAAGGATATATTCAACAGCAAAACAGAGGGACAGAGGAAAGATGAATTGAACTTACAGGTTGAAAAGTAGAAATTACCCAATTTGAACAACAGAGAGAAAGTAGACTGAAAACAATGAAGAGAATAGTCTTAGGTGCTTGTGGGATTGTAACAACTGATCTAGCATAAATGTTCTAGGAGTCCCAGAAGGAGAGAAGAGAAAGGACAGGAATGGAAAAGTACTTGGAAAAATAATGAGTGAAACCTTCCCAAATCTGGCAAAACACATACCTACAAAAAAGAAAGATGGGGTAACTACCTGAAGTGAGGAATATGTTAATTAGTTTAAGGTGAATGTATATATATACACACATATATTAAATCATCACATTATACACCTTAAATGTATACAGTCTTTGTCAAATATACTTCAATTTGAAAAATTAGTTTAAAAAAGACATACCTATTCAAGAAGCTGAATGAATAATAGAAATAATCTCCCCCAAAATCTATAAGTCTCCAAAACAGAATAATCTCTCCAAAAATCTATAGCAAGGCATATCACAAGCAAACTTCTGAAAACTGAACACAGACGGTCTCCTTTTTTTTTTTTTAAAGAGACAGAGTCTCACTCTGTTGCCCAGGTTGGAGAACAGTGATGTGATCATAGCTCACTGTAACCTCAAACTCCTGGGCTCAAGCCATCCTCCTCCCCCAGCCTCCTGAGTAGCAAGGACTACAGGCATGCACCACCACACCCAGCTAATTTTTTTTTTTTTTTTTTTTTTTGCGGAGACAGGATCTCACTGCTGGTCTCGAACTCCTGGATGCAAGCAATCTTCCCATCTTGGCCTCCCAAAGTGCTGGGATTATAGCCGTGAGCCACTGCACCTGGCCAGAAATATCTGTAAAGCAAGAAGAAGGAAATGATGCATTACCTATAGGAAGAAAATGATTCAAATGACAACTAATTTCTCATTGTCTGCACATAAGAAACCAGCACAACATATTTCAAGTGCTGAATATAAAGAAATGCCAAGCTAGAATTCCATCATCAATAAAAATACCCTGCAAGAATGAAGGGGATAAACCAGGCAAAGAAATACAACTACTGCATATTCTCACTTGTATGTGGAATCTAAAACAATTAAAATAATAGGAATAGAGAACAGAATGATAGTTACCAGAGTCTGGGGTTTGGGAATATGGGAAGATGTTGCTTAAAACATACAATGGTTCAGTTAGGAGGAATAAATAATAAGTATTTGAGGTGATGAATATATTAATTAGCTTAACTAAATAATTCCATATTGTATACATGCATCAGAGCATCACTTTGTACTTCATAAATATATGCAATTATAATTTGTCAATATTAAATTAAAAATAGAATGAAGAGGACATGGAGGCATTTTCAGATGAAGAGAAACTAACAGGATTTGTCAGCAGACTTACTCTAAATAAATGGCTACAGGAAATACTCTAAAGGAAATGATAAAAGAAGAAACTTTGTAACATCGAGAAAGAAGGAAGAACAACAGTAAACAAAATATGGGTAAATAAAATTTTCTTATCTTCTTTAGTTTTCTATATTATCTTTGATGTTTGAAACAAAAATTGTAACACTATCTGATGTGGTTCTAAATGTATGTACAGGAAATACTCAAGATAACTATATCATAAGTGGGGGAGGGCAAAAGAACATAAAGGAAAGTAAGGTTTCTGTACTTTACTCAAACTGGTAAATGAAAAACTGTCAGGCTGTGATAAATTACTTATATTTAATGTGATACCTAGAACAACCACTAAAAAAAAAACTGTGCAAAGAGATACACTCAAAATGCTATGGAAAAATAAAAATGAAATTTAAAAAATGTTCAAGAAAGTCACAGGGAGGTAAGAAAAACCAAACAGAAAAATGGAAAACAAAGAGGATAAATAGAAAACAAAAAAGAAAATGGCAGAATTAAGCTCTAACACATCATTAATTGCATTAACTATAAATGGTCTAAATATACAAAATAAAAGACAGAGATTGGCAGGGCTGTTTAACAAACATGACTCAACTATATTCCATCTGAAGGAAACTCACTTCAAATAGAATTATAAATGTATGATAAAGGATATATTATGCAAATATTAATAAATATTAATCAAAAGAAAACAAGAGTGACTATAATGGTAGATAAAGTATACTTCAGAACAAAGACAATTACCAGAGATAGAGATATTATATAATGACAAAAGGGTCAATCTTAAGAATAGCAATTTTATTTATTTATTTATTTATTTAATTTTATTTTATTTTATTTTTTGAGATGGAGTCTCACTCTGTTGCCCAGGCTGGAGTGCAGTGGCGCGATCTCGGCTTACTGCAACCTACACCTCCTGGGTTTACCCCATTCTCCTGCCTCAGCCTCCCGAGTAGCTGGGACTACAGGCACCCGCCACCTCGCCCGGCTAATTTTTTGTATTTTTAGTAGAGACGGTGTTTCACCGTGTTAGCCAGGATGGTCTCGATCTCCTGACCTCGTGATCAGCCTGCCTCGGCCTCCCAAAGTGCTGGGATTACAGGTGTAAGCCACCACACCCGGCCAAGAATAGCAATTTTAAATGTGTATGCATCAAACAAAAAAGCTGCAAAGCTTGTGAAGCAAAAACTGATATAATTGGAAGGAGAAATTTAAAAAGTCCACAAGTATAGTTAGACACATCAACCCATCTCTTGACAAATAATAGAACAACTAGACAGAAAATTAGCAAGAATATAGAACTCAACAACACCATCAACCAACAGGATCTAGTCAATACTTACAGAATACCTGAACCAACAATAGTAGAATATATATATTTTTTCCAAGTGCTCACAGAACATATGCAAGATAGACCATATCCTCAGTTACACAACAAACCTCAACACATTAAAAAAACTGAAAGCATACAAAATATATTCTCTTATAGCAATGGAATCACACTAGAAATCAATAACAGAAAGATAATAGGAAAATCTTTAAACACTTGGCAACAAAAAGACATACTCCAAAATAATTCATGAGTCAAAGAGGGAGTCTCATGGGAAATTAAAAAAAAAAAATTCAACTGAATGAAAGTGAAAACAACATATCAAAATTTGTGGGATACAGCTAAAGTAATGCTGAGAAGGCAATTTATAGCACAAAATGCATATACTACAAAAGAGGAAAGGTCTCAAGTCAATAATGTAAGCTACCTTCAGAATCTAGAAAAAGAATAGCAAAATAAATCTAAAGCAAGCAGGAGGAAGGAAATAATAAAGAAAACAGCTGAAATCAATGAAACTGAAAACAGAAAAACAAATGAGAAAATCATTGAAACAAAGGGCTGATTCTTTGAAATGAGAAATAAGGTTGACAAACTTCTAGCATGACTGACAAGGTAAAAAGAAGATAGCAATATTTGGAATGGAGGATATCACTTGGTCTGTGGTTTCCTTCCTGTCTGCCTGCCATCTTTCCTTGCTTTCCTTCTTTCTTTCTTTTCTTTACTTTCTTTTCTTTCCTATCTATCCAGTTTTACTATTATAATAATCCAAACATCATAAAATGAATTCGGCTATATTTCCTCCTCTTATTCTGTCTGCAAGAGATTCAATTTTTTTAATGCATTGATGTCTGCATATCCTGCAGACATCAAAAAGATAATGAGGGCATTGTACACCACAGATTTGACAACATAGACAAAATAGACCAATTTTCTTTAAAAAAAAAACAGTGTACCCAGTATGAAATGGATAATTTGAATAGTAGTATCATTATTTTAAAAATTAAATTGATAACTTAAAGAACCCAAAAAACATATTTCCAGGCCCAAATGGTTTCACTGGAGAATTTTATAAAATAATGAATTAAGAACAATTCTTTTGGGAGGCCAAAATGGGCAGATCACGAGATCAGGAGATCGAGACCAACCTGGCCAACATGGTGAAATCCTGTCTCTACAAAAAAAAAAAAAAAAAAAAAAAAATACAAAAATTAGCTGGGCGTGGTGGCATATGCCTGTAATCCCAGTTACTTGGGAGGCTGAGGCAGGAGAATCACTTGAACCTGGGAGTTGGAGGTTGCAGTGAGCCGGGATCGTGCCACTGCACTCCAGCCTGGCGACAGAGTGAGATTCTGTCAAAACAAAACAAAACCAATTCTATACAATCTCTTGCAGAAAGAATAAGAAGAGGGAATATAGCCCGATTCATTTTATGATGTTTGGATTATTGTAATAGTAAAACTGGATACATAGGAAAGAATAGAAAGAAAAGAAAAGAAAGAAAGAAGGAAAGCAAGGAAAGATGGCGGGCAGGCAAGAAGGAAACCACAGACCAATATTATGCATGAATATAGACACAAAAATCTTTAACAAGATATTAGCAAATAGAATTCAGCAATATATGAAAAGGATTTTATATACCATGACCAAGTGGGGTTTACTGCAGGAAGCAAGGCTGGTATAATATTGGAAAGCCAATCCATATCACTAAGTTAAAGAATAACAACCAACTGATATGTCAATTGATGCAGAAAAATAATTTGACAAAATTTAACACCTATTTATGGTAAAAAAAAAATCAGAAAAATAGGAATAGAGGAGACATTTCTTACTCAGTAAAGGGTACCTACAAAAAAGCAACAATTTACATGATACTTGATGGTGAAAAACTGAGTGCTTTCCCCCTAAGAACAGGAACAATGCAAAGATATCAACTCACTACTTTTATTCAACATACTTTGGAAGTTCTTGCCACTGCAATTTAGAAAGTAAGGTAAAGAATGCGGATACAGTTTGAAAGGGAAGAGATAAAACTGTCCCTATTTGAGAAGGACATGACTGTTACATAGAAAATCCTAAAGTGTTTTACAAAAATAATCCTGGAATAAGTGAGTTCAGCAAGGTCACAGGATACAAGATATGCAAGATAAATATATAAAACTCAACTGTATTTCTATATGCTGGTGATGACCTCATGGGCACAAAAATTTAAAACTATAATACCATTTACAGTCACTCAAAAAATGAAATGCTTAGGTGTAAATCTAACAAAACGTATAGGATTTGCATATTAAAAATCACACAACACTGATAAAAAAACACAACGGAGATATAAATAATTAAGAGACATACTTTGTCCATGGAATGGTAGATTCATCATAGTAAAGAAGTCAGTCCTCTCCAAATTGATATACAGGTTCAACACAACGCTTATCAAAACCACAAGATTTTCTCTATAGGTATCGACAAGTTTACTTCAAAATTTATACCAAAAGGCAAAACATTTATTTCAAAAGAATTAAAATAGCCAAAACAATTTTGAAAAGAGAAACAAAGTGGAAGGAACTAGTCTACCCAATTTCAAGTTTTAATATATAGCTACTATAATGAAATCTGTGTTGTATTGGTAGAGGGGCAGAAATGTAGATCAAGGCAATAGAAAGGGGAACTCAGGCATAAACCCACGCAAAATCACAAATATGTCCAAATGATTATTGATGAAGATACAAATGCAATTCAATGGAGAAAAGATAGCTTGTTCGACAAATGTTAGTGGAGTAATTGGAAATCTATAGGCCAAGAAAATAAACCTTGACCTGTCTGATTTACATCTAATATAAAAATTAAGTCAAAATGGTTCATGGGCTTAAATGTAAAATGTGAACTCTAAAACTTACAGAAAAAAAATCATAGGTTGAAAATTGTCGAGATCTAGAGCTAGGCAATTTTTCTTTCTTTTTTTTTTGAGACAGAGTCTTGCTCTGTCGCCCAGGTTGGAGTGCAGTGGAGTGATCTTGGCTCGCTGCAAGCTCGCTTCCCAGGTTCACGCTCTTCTCCTGCATCAGCCTCCTGAGTAGCTGGGACTACAGGCGCCTGCCATTATGCCCAGCTAATTTTTCTTTTTCTGTATTTTTAGTAGAGACGGGGTTTCACCGTGTTAGCCGGGATGGTCTCCATCTCCTGACTTCCTGATCTGCTGGCCTCAGCCTCCCAAAGTGCTGGGATTACAGGCATGAGCTATAGCACCTGGCCACAAAATGTTCTTAATGACACCCAAACATTGATCTATAAAAGGTAAAATTTATAAATGGGACTTCTTCACAATTAAAAAATTCTGCTCTGTGAGAAACCCCATTAAAAGGAAGAAGAAACAAGTTATCACCTGGAGAAAATATTTTCAAACCAAAAACCTAACAAGGGCTATTATTTAGAATACACAAAGAACTCTCAAACTCAACAGAAAAAACAACCCAATCAGAACATGGGTCAAATATATGAAGAGGCATTTTACTCTAAGAGGATATATGAATGGCAAATAAGACTTGAGAAGACGTTCCACTTCATTAGTCAATGGGACAATGCAAATGAAAGCCACAGTGAAATTTCACTACACACCTACCAGAATGGCTAAGACTGAAGAACAGTAATAACACGAAATTCTGAAGAACATTCAGAGAAACTTGATCACTCATGCTTTGCTGATAGGAATGCAAAATGGTACTGCCACTCTGAAAAAGATAGTTTGGCAGTTTGTTAAAAAACTAAACAGGGAGCTACCATATCACCTAGCAATTATACTCTTGGACATTTATGCTAGAGAAATAAAAACCATATTCATGGAAACACCTGTCTGTAAATGTTTATGGCAACTGTGTTCATAATACTTAAAAACTGGAAACATCTCAGATGTCCCTCAACAGGTAAACATCCATACCATAAAATCCAACTCAGCAATAGCATAGAACAGATGAATGATACACAAAACCTAGATGCCAGAGAATTATGCTGAGTGAGAAAAACCAACCCCAACAGGTTATAAACTATGATTCTTTTTATGTAACATTCTTAAAATGGCAAAAATTATAGAAATGGATAACAGATTAGTGGTTGCCAGAGATTAAGGAGATAGTGACAGGCGGGAAGTGGGCACGGCTATAAAAGGGTCATATGAGGGATTCTTGAAATGATGGGAGAGTTCTGTAGCTTTGTCAATATTCTGGTTGTGATAATGCGCTGTATTTCTGCAAGATGTTACCACTCGAGGAAATGATAAATGGTACATCAGATCTCTTTGTATATTTTCTTTTCTTCTTTTCTTTTCCCTTTCTCTTTCACTTCCTCCCTCCCTCCCTCCTTTCTTCTTTCTTTCTTTCTTTCTTTCTTTCTTTCTTTCTTTCTTTCTTTCTTTCTTTTTTCT
>NW_012117821.1:5172867-5183479 GCF_000951035.1 Colobus angolensis palliatus | reverse complement strand
CCTTCCTTCCTTCCTTCCTTCCTTCCTTCCTTCCTTCCTTCCTTTCTTCCCTCCTTCCTTCTTTCTGTTTAAGAGACAGGGTCTTGCTCTGTTGCTCAGGCTGGCGTGCAGTGGCACCATCGCAGTTCATTGCAACCTTGAACTCCTGAGCTCAAGCCGTACTCCCACCTAGTCTCCGAGTAGCTAGGACTACAGGCATGCATCAGCATATCGGGCTAATTTTTTAATTTTATTTTTTGTAGAGATGCTGTCTTGCTATGTTGTCCAGGCTGATCTCCAACTTCTGGACTCAAGCGATCCTCCTGTCTCGGACTCCCAAAGGGCTGAAATGACAGGTGTGAGCCACCATGCCTGGCCTTTTTGTATTCTTACAACTGCATGTGAATCAACAATTATTTCAAAATAAGAAGTTTAATTAAAATAGGTATGACGTCTTTGCTGATGAAGTTTATAATGGACTGGAGGAGAGAAGCATTAATTAAACCTCTACACAAACATATTTAGAAATTTGAGTATAAGAATGCTTTAAAGAAGAGGCATATAGTACCAGGAGAACATATAATAGATGGAGTGATCACATGATTTAGTGCTCAAAATGGGATACTGTTGAGAGTGAAAGGGGATGCTATTCGTAATTACACTGGGAAAATGAACCTAAACTGGGACATGCAGTCACTTTAACAATAGGGGAGGGGGATGCGTCCTGGCTCATTCAGTGGGGTCAAGGGAGGCTCCCCAAAGGAGGTGAAGATAGACTGAGGACCAGAAGGAAGATGACAGTGAATCGGACAAGGTGGAAGAGAAGAGCAATAGGAGCAAAAGTCCCATGCCAGAGGGGTGCCCGAACCTGTGGAAAGAGGATTTTGGAGTTGGAGCTGCTGATGGATTCTGCCCACCTCCCAGGACCCAGAGGCCCCTGCGTGGTTTCCAGCAGGAAAGCCCTCATCTGGGTTCTGGCTCTGATTCCTGTGACCTGGCCGCACTCTCCCTTCTGCTGCCCTGACTGGGGTGTTCCCTTGTAGACCGCGTGTTTCTTTTGAGGCTATATTTAGTTTCCTCTTTGCTCTCTCTGCCACGCTTGAACAACTTCCCAAGGATGCTGTCTCTCTTAGGTCCTCAGTGGGGCTCTGGATTCTGACTCATTCGGGCAAACGGGTCGGGGTCGCGGCACCTGCGTGCGCGGGTGGTCACAGACGCGTCCAGGGTACATCTCCCTCTCCATCCTGCAGCTGCTGAAGTGGCCTCGGGCCATTCCTGAAGGTTTTTTCCTGTTCTTTGCCCAGTCCCACGCTTCTTCTGAGCTGCAGCACCATCTTGGCTATTCCTGCTCCCCTGGGGAGCTCCTCCTTCTCCTTGGTTTTCTCCATCCGGGGTCCTCTTTCTTGCTCTTAGGAACTGCCCCTGCCCCATCATTCTACTTGGACGGTGGGTTTAACTCTCTGAGCATCAGAGTCTCAGCCTGTAAAATAGAGATATTGGCCCGGGCGCTGGGCTTCTCCAGGACTCTGGAAAGATTAAATGAGGGAGATGGACACATATTCACCTCTTGTTCAGAGTCATAGCATTGAAGCCAGGCATCAAGGCGATTTCCATGAAGTTATTTGCTCTTGAAGTCTAATCTCACCTGGGGAAATTAAAAGGTTTGCTCTCTCATGAAGGAAATCCCGCATCACTGGGCAGAGGAAGATACTTCTTTTTGGGGGGTGGTGGAGTTAGGGATGGACGGTAAAAGGGGACTAATAATTATTTATTAAGTCCTTATTATGTACCAGACACTATTCAAACATTCTGTCATTGGGTCCTCAAAAAACTCTTTGAGAGAGGGACAATTGATATCTTCATTTTACAGATGGGGAAACTGATGATCAGATGGGTTAGACACCTTCCCCCAGCTAATGTAGCTGGTAAGGCAGAGCTAGGATTGGAACTCCACTCTTTCTGAATCCAGAGTCTTTGTGTTTGACCACTAGGCTCTGCAGTCCCCCTGGAGATCATGTCTCGTTTCTATTCCCTGAAAACACATCTGTCTGCATTTTCTCTCTTCTCCCCAACACAACTATAACCACCACCTAGGCACCTCTACTCTTGCTCCTTCTCTCATCCCTCCCTCTTCTTCCTTTTGCTTTAACCACTTTTCCCCTCAGTTCTATTTTCTTCTCTGTTATGCAGGCCTTAACCTGCCACTGGCACCCTGGGGGAAGAGGTCAATTCTGCTTGGGTCTCACTGTCATTGCTGCCTGGATTTGCCCATGGTTGTCTAATCTCTTTGTTAAACTTGGTGAAGCAAGTTGGTGATGCCTTTTTAAATGCAAATATTATGCTCCTGGAGAAGGGTACATTAAGGCATCACCATTTAGGTGTGAATTAGATGCTTCCTTGTCTATGAACTTTGATGGGGAAGCACAGAATAAAGAGTGTGAACAGGAAAGGGAGGTTGGGTGCAATAGACTCACTTTCAGCATATACTGGCTTCTAGAAATCAGAACTGTAGCTTGCTTGGGTCAGGAAGATGCCAAATCGAAGGAGATGAAATGTGTAACTATATTGATGGCAACTAAAACAGCACACCCATGCCTTCTTTTAGATAGCTCTTTAAAGTTTGCCTAGCATTTCCTTGTAAATTGTCTCCTTTAATCCTCAAGCCCAGTTATAACCCTGTTACAACAATGAGACTTGTTAGACCCTCTCAAGTAACACCAGTGAAGCCAGGACTAGACTTTAAATCCTCTCCTATCTTCATATTCACCTCTTCTAAATAACCTCCTGCTTTTTATTAAGGATATTCTAACTAAATTGCCAAACCTTCTTTCTGTCTTCTGTACAAATTCATTCTTTCCATTACTCTTTCATTCAGTTGACAAGCACTTATTGAGGATCTGCCATTAGGTTAAGCTTTTGCACATATTCTTTCATTTACTTCTCAAACACCACATTATGGGGAAGATGTTAAAATGCTTTCTTTTAGTATGGGAAAATGGAATAATGTATCTCTCTCTGCCTGACTGACCAATGTCTCCCACTGCGAACCTCTGAAGACCATCACAATTAGCATCAAGGCCATGCTTGCCATAGCCAGCGACAGAGTGTACCAGGGATGCCGGGCAGGCCCATTCCTGGAGGACAGGGGACTTTTCCGACAGCGACTGACTCAGAAGGGGACTCCTTGGATAGTAAATGACTTTGACTCAAGAACTTCCCATCAGCTTTGCCAAACTTTCTTAGAACTTCCTGGGAACCCATGATAATTTAAGAGCCATGCTGTAAAAGACAGACTTTTCTCTAAGAAATGTGGCTTTGCATTGTGAATCATTAGGGAGAGGAATAAAATGAAAACCTATTTTCCTGCAAAACTTCTTTTCCAACTGCTTCCACCTCATTAGATTGCTGCCCTCCTTTTCTTTTGGAGATGTGACTAGAGGGAAAATGTCAACTAAGTTGCTGATGACTTTAGGCAGCTTAATGAGTATGTTCTTTCCCAGAGCTTGTTAAGTTTCCGTTGTTGACTTTACTTCTTAGCCCAAACTTGCTACTTGAACACAGACCTGGAATTCACCAACCATAATTTTCTTTTCTTTAGGAGGTAAATGGCATTTAAAGAGAAGGATGTCACCAACTAAATCGCCAACCTCTTCCCAAATTGTAAGGCATGTTGTGGAACCCATGTGTCTGGCAAGGACCAGCCATCAGCATTAGTCCTGGTGATATGTTCCTGGGTGGCAAGACAGAGGATGCAGCAGGAAGAACTCTGACTTCAGAGCCAAATAGACCTAAATGTAAGTATTACCTGGGGCATGCTGTGGGATGTAGGTCAGGAAGACAGTGCAGACCACTGTGTGAGAGCTGTCTGTCTGGATCAGACAGATCCTTTAGTCTGGTTACTCACAAGCTATGCAATCCAACCTCTCTCATTCAAAGTTTCCTCATCTGTAAAATGGGGACAAAGTACTAGCCTCCACAGGACTGTTCAGGAGAATAAGAACATTTATAGCCAAATTTATCTAGCACTTAATCTTCACTAGACCTTGTTCCAAGTGCTTTATTTATCAGTTCCATTGATTCATTTAATCTTAACTGTGACCCCAAATATTAAGTATGATCACCATCTTCATTTACAGATGAGGAATTGAAGGATAGAGAGATTGAGTGATTTATTGAAGGTCACACAACTGGTAGTTAGTAGGGTTGGAATTGAAACATAGGTTATTTTTCTCTAAAGTATGGACTCTCAGTCACTCCAACAGAATGCTGGTGAGTCCTTACCATATTTCCAGTCAAGACTTAGTGCACTGCATAAATTATCATTCATCATTATCTTCTACATTATCTCCCCTAGCATCACTGCTTCACCTGTATATATTTGTTTCTTAATCTACTAATTGGAACCAAGGAATGACTTTGTCTGGATTAAATGAAGCAATGGCCATAGAAGACGTATTGCTTGACTTAAAGGAAGTCCTTATTAAATGTCAGTTTTCCAGGTAGCTATTTTCTGCTCTCCCCTTCTTTCTGCTGTCTTTTTCTCTTCCACTTTTCCTTCATCATAAAGTCTTTGGTGCCTTGTGGACAGGATTCTTAATGTTACTTTCTATACCTATAACCACTGGGCAGATGGTAACCTCTCCCCTATTCTCCCCTTCTCCATGGGAGAAGGGTTTCCCTGGTTAAACATCCAATTCCACATAGGTGTTGTGTGAAATGTTACCTCGTCAGGATTTTGTTTTAGTTTGGTTTTCTACAAGAAGTTCAAGATGAAGGCAAACAGGGTCCCTTTCTTTCTCTAAGAAATCTTTCTTTTGGTGATGGGTGTAGTGGACATTTATCTTGCTTCATCCTGTGGCTGCCCAACATCTGAACTCCCTTCCCTGTGTGTTGGAGACTTTCCCACCTCAGGAGGCAGATCTGCTTTCTCATTGCATCTCTGGGGTACGGGCTAGTGATCTAGGCTTGGCCAATCAATGCTAGTGATACACAAAAGCAAGCAGAAGGTTAGCTGGTGACAATGGAAGTGGCAGCAACATTCAGCATTCAACTCTTGTGGTGCTTGTTAAAGCTGTAGCATCTAGGCTTAGTGATGCTGGTAATAGGCTCCTTATAGGACCAGTTGCATGGTGTGATTTCAGGTGTCACTTTGCCTGCAGAAACACTGAGCCTAGTTTTCCAGCCCACCCAGCAATTTTGGGAGTTACTTAATATCCTTTTCATAAGATAATTTTCTTTTTTTTCTTCTTTTTTTTGACACAGAGTCTCACTCTGTCACCCAGGCTGGAGTGCAGTGGTGCGATCTTGGCTCACTGTAGCCTCTGCCTCCTGGGTTCAAGCAATTCTCCTGCCTCAGCCTCCTGAGTAGCTGGGATTAAATGTGCTCACCACCATGTCTGGCTAATTTTTTTGTATTTTTAGTAGAGACTGGGTTTCGCCATGTTGGCCCGGCTAGTCTGGAACTCCTGACCTCAAGTGATCTGCCCGCCTTGGCCTCCCAAAGTGCTGGGATTACAGGCATGAGCCATCATGCCCGGCTGCTTTTCATAAGATAATTTTCTCCAAATTTGTGTTGGAGAATTGTTTTCTGTGGCTTACAAAAAAACCATTGATACCTGCAATAAGGTGTAGTGGAAAGTAGTATCAATCACGTCCTAGAGCTTTTGCCTCTTTAGAAAGTTGACACATGCTAAAAAGAACAGGTGGTTAGTAGCCGCAACAGAGGTATTATTATTTATATTCATCTGTTTTGTTTTTTATTGCACATTTATTGAGGGTCATCGCTGTGCCAGGCATTGGGCCAGGTGCTGAGGATATAGTATTGAGGAAAACAGATACTTCATGGACACACAATGATAGGAAATCCTAATTGCAGTGATCATCTGGCTGGTTTTGTCTGCATTTCAGGTTTTGTTTCACAATCATTTGCCTCCATAGAAATTCAGAGAGTTACAATGTAGACTGTTGTTTGATGTTAATCGATTAATTAATTTCCTATTTAGTTCTAAAAAGAATGTGAAGTGGCTTATCAAAAATACACAGATATAGTAAGATCAAAGAGTATCAAACAATAAAAACAGCATTTAGTAAAAAGGGAACAGAGGATAAAAATCTTCTCTGAAGGCCGTTAAAACAAGTTAACTCGGTACTCAGCGTGACTGTTGAGACAAGAGGAAGACAAAGTGAGAAGACAGAACCAGTTAAAAGAGCCTTTAAGATAGGATGTCAGTTTCACAGGAGAAATCCAAGTTTTAAGAGAAATTTGCTTTCAGGTCTTCATGTAAGAAGGGCCAAACATTTTATAAAATATGGAAATAGGGCTGGGTGCGGTGGCTCACGCCTGTAATCCCAGCACTTTGGGAGGCCGAGGGGGTTGGATCATCTGAGATCAGGAGTTCGAGACCAGCCTGGCCAACATGGGGAAATCCCGCTTTTACTAAAAAAAATACAAAAAATAGCTGGGCGCAGTGGCATGTGCCTGTAATCTCAGCTACTCAGAAGACTGAGGCAGGAGAATCTTGAACCCGGCAGGCAAAAGTTGCAGTGAGCTGAGATTGTACCACTACCACTGCACTCCAGCCTGGGCGACAGAGTAAGACTCTGTCTCCAAAAAAAAAAAAAAAAAAGGAAATAGGCATCATTTGAATGCTTCTCTATCTGTGCCTGCTGTGAGCACTGATGGCAAAATATCTATTAGATTATTGAGGGTCTGGAAGGGTAAGGGTGTGTGTGTGTGTGTGTGTGTGTGTGTGTGTGTGTGTGTGTCTGTATTTGTGATGTCAGGGAGAAGAAGCACAGTTTCCCAAAGCGTTATTTCACGGTGATGGAAAACAAAACAAAACAAAACAAAACACCTGAAAGAAGACTTATTTGAATGACATTTAGTGTAATCTCATGGATAACTTACAGTATACAGTTTACTTTCTCCAGTTGTTTTTAACAGGGACAGAAGCCCTGGTGAGAAAATGCATTCCCAGTGGGCATTTTTTGCTGACCCTATGGGGACTGTGTGAAGGCTAATCCTCATCTCAACCTGCCTTTCCCAGCTGAAGTAGATATTATGTCAGCAAGGGAAATGGAGCCCTTTTAACCTTAGTCCTCTCTTTTAAATTCCAAAGTGATATGGGACAGCTCTTATCTTATAGGAAGACAAATAATTTGATGATGATGACATGATGATGGTGATAATAATGATATAATAACAAGTACTATGAGGTTGTGGAGGCATGCTTCATGGAAGAGGATTCTTCCACAAAGAAGGGCTCTTCCCATGAAGTCCCTTTCATGTTGAAAACTGTGGCAGACGACACATTCCAGGCTTAAGGAATACAGTAAGAAAGTTCATGGAGGTGGGGCAAGAACATGGAGCTTTGGATGCCATTCTAAGAAGTTTGGATTTTATAAAAATGGTAGGTCATTGAAAAATTCTGAGGAGGGCAATTCATGATATAATCTTCCTTATGTTTTAAGAGGCTATTTCTGTCAACAGTGTGGAGCTGTGTTGTTTAAAACAGTAGCCACTAGTCACATGTGGTTATGAAATGTGGTAGTGAAAAAATGTGGGTGGTCTGAACGGAAATGTGCTGTAAGTATAAAATACATACTGGATTTTGAAGACTTGGTACAAAATAAGTAAAGATACCTCAATAATATTTTGTTGATTACAAATTGAAACTATTTTTGATATCTTCAGTTCAATAAATATTAAAGTTAATTTCATTGGTTTCTTTTTATTTCAATAAAGCTACTAGAAAGTTTAAAATTTCCTATGTGGCTTACATCACATTTCTATTTGAAGTTGCCAGTGTGGAGGCTGGCTAGGAGAAGGAAAGAGCCAAAGACTAGGAGAAGAGAGGAAACTATTGCAAAACCTTAGGCAAGAGATGTTGAGGGTCAGATCTAAGGCAGTGACTTTGGGAATGAACAGGAGAGGAGTGGTTAAAAAAAAAAAAAAAGGCTTTTTAAAATAGGACAAGAGTTTTTATGGGTGTGGGGATCCAAAAGAGGGAGTCAAGCCTGCAAGTTAAGTGTCTGGTCTAGGTGACTAAGATGTTGGGGTGACGGTTGTAGGTTTTGCTGCATATGGGTTTCAAGGGGAACACATACACGTATGAAGCAATGAGGAGGTCCGGTGTGAAGCTGAAGAGGGAATGTGGTGAAGTTGTAGATCCAGGAGGCAACACCAGGAGGTGGTAGTAGAAGGGCAGAAATGGGCCTGATCGCTGGGCTCATTCAGACAGGGAGAAAGTGAAAAGAGAATGAGAGCCAAGCACGGAGAATTGAGGGAAATGATGGAGGTTGGGGCTCAGAATTTAAGATGTGGACAAAAGAAGACAAGCTTGACTGAGGCTGGCCGGGGAGGACCCAGGAGATCCTGGTACCATGTAGACCAAAGGAGACCTTTTCAGATGGGACAAGTTTACAAATGCAGGAAGAAGAGGTTGTTGAGTGGGGCTGTCAGGTGTGTTGGGGTAAGCCTTTGACTGAGTCGCCTAAAAGCATATGTCAAATTGCAAAAAATCCAGCAGCGAGGAAGAGGATACTGTGGGTACAGGTGAGAACTACTGGGAGAAGTTTGGGCACCAGAGAAGGCTAATGGGGACTCGGAAAGCACGGGGTTGGAGGCAAGGGCTAGGGGGTGGAGGCAAGGATTTTCAGGCAAAGGGTGAAGGAGGGAGAGGCTGAAGGTGGAAGGAGAAGACTATAATTGATGGGAGCAACGCCAAGAAAACTGGTGCAGGAGGCATGTGAAAATGTCACACTTGCGGGAGTCTCCTTTTTTGTTTGTTTTCAAACAAAAGCTTTTTAGCTACATCTTCTCAAGCCTATCCCAAGGATCCAACTCTACCCGGGTTCCATCTAGGTAGGGCCTTCTTCAGACACGAGGGAGAGGGAGGCACACAGCGTCTGCCTCTTTTGCACCCGACTGCTCCTGCTCGGAGGCCGCGGGAAGCTGCGGGGACTGGATGGTGCACCTCCCCCGTGCGCACAGGGCTTGGGAGACCGCACTTCTCCGGGGCTGTGTGAGCCTCGGGTCCACCCAGACCTCTTACACTGTGGCACCTCCGCCCAGAACCTGAAGAAAAGAGCAGCACCGCGTCCCTCCCGAACTCCGAGCCTCGGCTCGGGCTGCAGCACCGGGCCTCCTCCGGCAGGGGCGCTGGGAACCCGCGGATGGCCGGCTCTCGTCCAGCGCCCGGTCCCGCGCCCACCTGGGTCTGCGGCGCTGGAACTTTTCTTAGGACTTGCCCGCTACGCCCTGTCTTTGGAAACCCACAGATGCCAGGACCGCCCCATTCTGGGCCGGACGTTGTTGCTGGCTTGGTTCTTTGGCCCAGCCTCCCCCGCTGCTAATTGCCATTTTGGCACCGGGTAGAAAAGCAAGTTCAAGAGGGCGGGGGCTCTGGGGAATCGCTGGATGTCTTCTTCCTCGGCCAGGTTAGATTCTCAGGCGCCTCTTCTGCCTCCTCCATCCCTCTTGGCTCTTACTTGGAGCCCTTTCGCCTCCTCTCCTATCTCCCTCTCCCTTTTGCACCACTCTCTCGCCCCTTTTCTCCTTCACCTGGTCTTTCCTCTCTTCTCCCTCTCCCCTTTTTCCCTCTGTTTTCTCCTTCATTCCCTCCTCTCACCTTTCTCCCCTCTCCGCGCATTCCCCTCCCTGTCGCTCCTCTTTAACCATCTTCTAGAGAGGAGGAACTCTTTACTCCTGAAGCGGAAGAGCAGGGCTGGAGGCTGTCTCTCTCCCTAAGCCTCCTCCCTCCTGCCTGCTCCTTTCTTAATAGCTCCTCCTCCAGCTCCTCTGGTCTGACTTTTCAACCCCTTGAAATCCCAGGGGCTTCTCGGAGGCGGCGGGCTACACCACATGTCCTGGGGCCTGTAAACAGCAGCTGGAGGTCGTCTTTGGGTTTAGCTCACTTCCCTTCAGCCCACGCAAAGTCTCTATCTTCCTACGGTCACGAAGGGTCTCAGCTGCACCAAGCGCGCAGGCTACACTCCTGCAGTGGCGGACTGGGGACCAGATAAGCCCACACGGCTGCGGCCCGAGTACCCTCTTAACTGGCGGCCGACACTTTGAAACAATTGAGCCCGTTCAGAAACGGACTGGGGAGAGTGAGGGCACGACCTCAAAATCCCAGGCTGCAAAATGAAGTCTGGATCTTCCTTGTAGGAGCAGACATCTCGAATACTCTCTCGCCCCACCTCTGGCCGGGAGGTCCGGGCAAGGAGAGTCCCTCAACCGAGAAGATCTGGCAAGTCCCCCGATCCCGCCGGGGCCTTCCGCCTCTCTTCCCTCATCCCCTAGGAGGCTTTATCAGGTTCTAACCCCTAGTAGTGGGGGCCGTGGGTAATCTGGGCGCCAAGAGGAAGGGGCTGCTGAGAGCGGCCTGCCTAGTTCTCAGCATTGCCTCTTTGACCACTCGCAGGCTCCTGGAAATGCAAACACAGCCCGTGCGTGATCCGCGCGCCCCCAAAGCCCGAGCGCACACCTCCTCCCCCCGCCCCACTTGCCATCGCTCACACTAACAAGCACACATGCTCGTGCAAACGCGCATGCACGGAACCGTGCGCCCCCTCACACCCAGCCGTGCTCCCGGCCCGGCTCAGCCAGGTGCCCCCACGCGGCAGCGCCGGG
>NW_012117821.1:5172085-5172732 GCF_000951035.1 Colobus angolensis palliatus | reverse complement strand
CCCGCGCGGGGGCGCAGGCCTCGGGTGGCGGGGTTTGGCGGAGAGCCGGCCGGGCCAGGGAGCGGCGAGCAGTCTCGGGTGCATCCTAGGCTTGGTTTCTGTGCGCAGCCTCCCCGTGCGGAGGCACCTGGCTCCCCCTCAGCTCTAGAACGCGAACAGTTGGCGTTGAGCACACAACTCCTCCTCCCTCTCCCCCGAGACCCCTGTACCCTCCCCGCGCGCCATCTCCCGCCCCTCATAACAGGCCCGGAGAGTAAACCCCCAAACGCGTCCAGAAGCGGCTCCCAACTCTTCGCCGGGAGCACGTTGGAGCCTGGATTTCGTAGAGACTCGGGATTGGAGTCTATTGCCGGCCTCTCCTGGATCCGGCTTGATTTTCATATTTTAAGAAGATTTTCTTATTACCTTTGATTACTCCTTTTAACGAAATTTCTGGAGGAGCTCAGTAGGGAAGATTGGTGGGAATCTGATTTTAAGAAAGAAAGCACCGAAGGGGCAATTATTAATTTTCCTCGGGTTTGGAATCACCCTCTGGACGACAGAGCGGGCGAGCGGGAGCTAGGTGGGAAGAGTGGAGAGGATCGGCGAGGCGCGCCAGCCGGAGCCACCTCCTTCCCGGCCGCCCCCTCCCCACTCCCCCTACACAC
>NW_012117821.1:5168043-5171855 GCF_000951035.1 Colobus angolensis palliatus | reverse complement strand
AGCTGCTGCCCCAGCAGGGCGGCGGCAGAGGCGGTGAGATGCAGGTGGAAGCCGGAGGGACGTCGCCGGCAGGCGAGCGGCGGGACCGGGGCATTCCAGCTCCTGGCAAGCTTGGCGGCGCGAGGAGGAGTCGCCGGGCGCAGCCCCCAAGCACCCCGGAGCGCGGGGACGCCCGGGCTACTGCTCCGGCCGATGGTTCCAGAGGAAGCCGTCCCCTGGCTAAGGGTTCCCGGGAGGAGGTGAAGGCGCCGCGGGCTGGGGTATCGGCGGCTGAAGACCTCCGGCTGCCCAGCACCTCCTTCGCGCTGACCGGGGACTCGGCCCACAACCAAGCCATGGTGCACTGGTCCAGACACAACAGCAGCGTGAGTACCCACCCGGCGGCGGGTCCGCCTGCTTCCTGACTTCGAAGGGGAATGGGGGGGGGGCGGGAGCGAGGGACAGATAGTTGCTCGGGGTCGAGGCTGCGGACGCCTCGACTTTTCGAGATAACAGGTTTGTCCGATTCCCCCCACGCCCCCAACAGGTTAACGGAGTTTGTTGTTAGCCGCTGTGTGCGTTTGTTTACTGGAGACCCTAGGCTTCGGGCCGCCGGGAGGGGAGATGAGGAAGGGGCTTCTTAAAGATGAGTGGGGGAGGGATCTATGCTCACTTTCTCCCATACTTGGCTTGGAGGGTCAGTTTTCCTGTTTGCGGGGTACTTGAATTCTTGGATGAGAAAAAGGGCTGACTTGGGGCGGGAGCCTCTGAACAGACCGATTCCTGCGACTGCCCGGGCTCCCCCCCACCCCCCCGCGCCTGTCACGCGAAAGGGAACCCGGGAAGCCATTCGGACTCCCAGCCTCCTGCTCGCCTCGGGGTCGCTGCTCTCCGCTCCAGGCGCGCAGTCCTCGAGCCCAGGAGGGAGGCTCGGCCAAGTCGGCCCCAAGACTTGGCCTTCTGTTAACCCGGGTTGCTCCTTCAAAGCCCAGGGAGCGGCCCTGGAAAGCCGTAGCAGATGCCGTAAAAAAAGTTTAAAGCGTGAAGCAAAATTCCACACCCATCCAGCGCCCATGCCACACCGCTCGCCCTCACGCACGCACAGACACACAGAAGTCGCTGAGCAGAAAACTCTCGCCTTCACCACTGCCTTCTGCGCCACAAACGGCTCCCTGAGCGGAGTTGGGTCCCTGAGCTTCCTGCACACCTCACCGCCCGCTTTTCACCGCCATCGGGTTCTCCCGGACAAGGATGTACCGAGAGGTGGCGCCGTTGAGCCCGCTCTGGCAGACTCGGGCGTTCCGGACTGGGCGCCCGACTGAGTATCGCGCCTGCCCGCCCGGCAGCTGCAGCGGCTAGCAGCGCGTGCCCGGAGGGGCTCCCCCTACTTCGCCGGCACCCAGCGCTGTGCAGCCAAGCAAAGAAAAGGCGGGTGACAGGTTCCTACCATCTTCCCCGCTTCCCTCCCTCCCGCGGTCCCTACTTCAGCCAGATTTGGAAAATCCTTTCCTCTTCTCTGGCTCAATGGTTCAGATCAGAACCTGGCGTTGGATAGGGTGCACGCTCCAGGTGGAGGATGACGGGTGTCTGTACAAGCAGTGATGGGAACTCACTCCGCAACTCCCTGCCGTTTTGTGTTTCTCTTCATGACCGATGTTTGACAAGATTTCTGTGGGAAATTTTTGCCTTATTTTAACAGAGCCTGGGGTGTCCAGGATTGGGTATCTAATAAGAGGAAAGCGAGGGGTCCGCAGAAGGTAGCACATAAGCAATACCAAAGTGCAGATTTCTTGGTTTCTAATGATGCATAGCGCGGCAGCCCAGTCTGGGTAGCCGATGCTGGGCTTGAAGGACCAGTGGAGTCCAGCTCCAGAGGGGCACAGTGGTGGGCTTCATCTGCCTTGGATGAAGACCCCCGCAGCCTCGGGCTGACAGATCTGGCGAGAGGGGTGAACAACGTGTGCCTTTGCAGGGCTGGGTGATTGAAGACTTCTAAGTCCTTTCCAAGAGGACTTGGATATGTGTGTGCTGTGCTGACAGCAGGGGTTGTGAATCCTAACTTCATTTTAGTTTGATTATTTGTGTGTGTGTGTGTGTGTGTGTGTGTGTGTGTGTTGAGGTTCTTACTTGGTGAGGAGGATGGATAGGAAGTGTGTAAGTAAATATATCCTAGGGAGAGGAGGATGTAATGTCTTCACATCTGTGGCTTTACTACTGCCACATTAGGACAATATAAATTCACCCTCCCTGAAGAGTTTTTCTGTGTCTCTGCTTTTAAGGATTATTTTTGAGTATTTACAAAGCCTCTGAAGATGGGACTTTAGAGAAAAATGCTTCCTGCAAATAGCAGTTAACTGTGCATGACCTTCTTTGCTCATCTTCAAAGCAGCTGTGCAGCAGAAGAGGTGAGGGGCAGGTCTGGCCCGTGCTTCCTGGGGAAATGACTCTTCAGTCAAATGATGGCCGACAGGGCTTGGGTACTGGAGCAGTTGGGCTTGGAGTCCTTGGTGACAGCAATGAGATTGGATAATGTATGAACAGCCCCCAGGGACTTATTGGTTGTGCTCTTGGCCAGCCTTACTGCTCATGCAAGAGCACCACAGGTGGATGTAGGGCCACACACTGTCTTCTCTCTCCGTTCTAGGGAAGAACTGCCTCTTTAGCCCTTAGGCTGGACCTGTCTCTTCTGACCACATTTTGTAGGCAATACCAGAGAGACATCCTTGATTATCAGGTCTGTGAGCCTCTGTAAAGAAGATGGAGAAGCATACTCACATGGCCCTGTCTTTGAGACTTTAAGGAAATCTCCTGGTGAGTCACTGGGAAACCAGTGTCAGCAACATTTACCCAGTTGGTTTTTCTCCTGTCCCCCTTTCCTGATGGCAGGAAAAGAAGGTGTTGTAAATAAAAGCCAGGGTGAAGAGTGATGGGGATGAGGATGCTTTGGAAAGATCCCTTCATCATTGGTTTCAAAGTGGAGGGAGATGTCCATAAAACAGAGAACACGGGGCCAAGCTCCAGGCTCTTCTGACATGGGAAGAGAATTTTATCTTTTCTTCTGGCTTCTGGCGTATTAGACATGTCCTTCTTCAGGAGGCCACCCGTTTAATTTTTAACACAATGAGAGTTTCCTTGCTCTTCTTCCAAGTGTCTCTGATGCACCCGATTACTTGATATGAGTTCCCTTTTGGGGAAAGTTTTCAGTAACCCTATGAAATTGAAAATTGAACTCCATTCTGACCGAGTTTACAGTCAGGGATGCAGGGTCGGACATGTAGGAGAAGGGCCTTCAGCCCACGCCATTGGTCCAGTGTGTGCCCCAGGTGGTTGAGGGTACAGGAGGAGACCTTTGACCAAGTTTTGGAGTGGGTATTTGCCTTGGTCCCAGGACTGAGAAGAGATGGCTTTGGGGGCAAAGGAGAAGGAGTACAGCTGGCTTTGGGCAAAGGAATCAGGAGGGCATGGGGCCTGGGCACCACCTCTGACCATGTTGCCTGCCAGGTGTTCTGGCTGGAAAGTGAGTGGACTTGGCCTTGGAGCCTTTACTCTGGAGGAGTGATTTGCTATTTTTTCTCTCCAGTTGCCTCCAGCTGGAATCCTGGTGATTAATGGGTTAGAGAGTGTTTCACAAACACCCAGAGGGAGCCCAGTCCCCGTGGCTTACAGGGAAACAGAAAAACACATTATTCTGTCCTTTTTCTTCAAATGAAAGAAGAAGCCTCCCTGCTTGCTCAGTGAGTTGGCAAATGACTCTGGAGAGTGGAAAGTTGTGAAGGCACAGTCCACTTCTCCACACCCCCTCCTCCTTGGATTAACCCTTCATGCCCCGCCCC
>NW_012117821.1:5162230-5167983 GCF_000951035.1 Colobus angolensis palliatus | reverse complement strand
CGCATTCCTGGTGCTGAGGTGAAAACACTGCATCTGCCCTAACATTGGTCCTCATTTCCTTCCAGCAGCGCGCTCGATGTGGTAGTGATTTGCAGGCTGCTGCCCCTGCAGTGTATCTGCTTGGAATACTTGCCGGGTAGTTCTCAATTAATGTGCCCAACACTGCATCTTGGTGAAGAGAAATGGGGAGATGCTGATATTTCTAGGCCCTCCCAGATCACTCTGCCCTGAGCATACTAGTAGGTATAACACACAGATTCTCCCAGGCAGGATTTCCTACCCTTAAGTAATTCAGCTGGACTGTATTCTAAAATATTTACTCCTAATGTGCAAAATAGTGACAGATTTGATCAGATTAATTGTATTTCACTCACTGGATCATCTAATTGTGGCTCCAAACAGATTTTTCAAATAGCTTTTGGCTGGATTGCCTTGTCTTCATCGTCCCTGCTCACAGTTCCTGTGTCACAATATCTTAATGCATTCTGCCTTCTCGGAGGCTTAATAAAGAAGCCTGCCACAGAAGCCATTCTTCAGGGTTTTGCCAAAAAATTCTGTTTTCAATTAATATTACAAGGGGAAACCATGTCAGTTGAGATGTAGCTGGGAAATGCATGGGGACATAATGGCACTAATTGCTCCTGGTCATTGTTGGTCTGAGGGGCGGTGGGGAGAGGAGGAGCAGGGCACAGCTATTTATCTGCTCTGTGATTTCTCTGATGGCTGGATTACAGGGTGTGATTTCCTTCTCAGATCCTTCAGTGATTTCCAAGGTGAGCAGAAGTTGCAGACTCCTTAATTGGGAGGTCTGATTTAATGATTACAGAAATGCTGTGGCTGGAACTTGCTTTGTAGTTGGCAAAGAAGGAATGCTGGGAAGTGGCTTCTCCAGTGGTGTTGGATTTAAGGGAAGGGGAGTTGGTAACTCCAGTGGCAGGAAGGCTCAGTGGACAGAAGGGAAAATTGCTTTTTCCTTGGGCTGTGTAAATCTGTTGTCAGTGAAGGAATCCTGGAACTGGATGATCTGTGGGCTCTGAATTATCTCATAAGGAGCAGAGAGGTGTGACAAAGCAGACACTCTGTGATAGGAAGATTTGGCTGGAGACCAGTGGTTTATCCAAGGCTAGGTGCAGATTGGCTAAGTCACTTAAGGTCTGTGGCTTGACCCACCTGTTGATTTCCCGCTTTCTGCCTTCTTTTGGCCTCTTGGTTGGCTTGAACACTTCCCTTATAGGGAGAAAATGTCAAAGGATGATTCTGCAGTAAGTTTGGGGGAGAAAAGAGGCCTTGTGGAGGAGGAGGTGGGAAATACAGAATGTGAGTGCTTAGTGGGTCACTCGGCAGTTCTGGTAAGTAGAACTGGCTTTGTGGGTTGGATCGAATTTGGCTAATTTGTTCTGGTGTTGTGGGTAACTGGGAAAAGGCTCGGATAGGGCTCTGACTTTGTTGGTAGTCAGTGGAGATGAGGGAGCTTTGCCTTACACATGGTTGGCACTTGATAATGTTTGACTGAGTGAATGAAAGTCTCAAGTCTCATCAAGAAGAGATGATAAAGGAATTAGAAATTGTTGTTGCCTGGGATAGCAATGATTTCAGAACTTGACAGCTGCTATAGCCAGGAGTGTTTCATCCAGTGTGTCTACGTTCTGGCTTGAGGACCTTTGGTTTCTTGAATTCAAATCCAGAGTCCATTAGCCTGGCATTCAAGGCTATGTATGTCCTGGGTCTGCTTCTCCAACTTTGGGTTTGACTCTTCCCTGATTAACTCCTGCATTCTGGCCAGGGCAGCGTCTTCATTGTCCCAAGCACCTTGAGGTCTCTTCTACTTGAGGTACATTTCTTTCTTGATGAAAGGGCACCTGTTATTCATAGCTCAGTTCAACATTCAGACTCAGTGGCTCTATGAAACGTTCCTTAGAAGCATTTATTTCTCTTCCCCTACTTGTTTATAGAATTTACAGAATGTACTACACATTTGATCATATTTAGTTTAGTACTTACTTTAGTTTTATATTATTTGGTGAGTGTTTTGAGGGTAAGAGCTGAAATAATTAAAACAGTACCCCCTCCCTCCAATCACCATCAAGTGTGAGTTCTGTTCTTCTCATCCATTCCTGGCAGCATGTGCCATAGGGTAGTAGATAGCTCAGTAATACTGAACTCATCTGGGGAGTTGGACTGTGACTTAGCTGCAGGGTAAGAGGAGAGGAAAGACCATTTTGCCCTAAGATAACTAACAGGTTAACACCGTCTCTTAATGACACTGAGTTTATACAGCTGGTGTCTTGTTTCGTATATACATGTTAACATAAGATTCAGAGGGATCTCTATGCTACTTAGTACGAGGATAGAAATAAGGACTAGTTAACAATCCTGGCTTCTCATGCACTTCAGAGATCAGATGGACACTCCCGTAAGACATTCATCAATTTTCTGAGTTTTTCCTGTGTATGTGGCATTGTCCTAGAAACTGTGGGGTTGGTAGAAGTGTGATAGAGGGGATACAAAGAAGGATGAGACAACATTTGCCTCATGGTCCTGCCAATGTGCTTTGGATGTGAGAGTGCTCTTCTGTAAAGTTAAATAATACGTGACAGCAAGACAGATGCCATGGGGTGACATGTGGTTAATTGTCAAGTGATCGTTTCAGGTTATGAGCTCACAGAAGAGAGGACACCTGTGGGACATACTACAGGAATTTTAGACTTGCAGAATGTCAAGGCTGGAAGTGCACTTGTGAATCGTCTTCATCAAATCACTCAGGATAGAGATGAGGATGTGATACTCAGACAGAAACATGACAGCCTACCTTGGATCCCACTTATTTTTTTTTTCTCTTAGAAGAGCCATCCCCTCTTCACACCCATTTTTCTCCTTTCTTCTCATGTTAACAGAGCATTTTCCCTCTAAGAGGATTTGTGTGTTTTCACTCTGGTGAGGTGCCCATTTTATGGGTAGGGTAGACTGAGGCCCTAGGATGGGTATAATATGAGGCTAGTCAGAGAGATTTAGGAATAGATTCTTTCCTTCTGTTCTGGGGCCATGCTCTATAGACACCCTGCCCACCCACTATGGTGGCTGCAGACAATGAATAACAAGCTAGTTAATGTTGAACAAGCTGTATCTTACTAACCATTGTTAATGGGGGCCTCTTGTGAGTCACCTTGTTATTTGAGTTAGTGAGTAATTCAAGCCTGGTTACATCACAACCAGGAACATTTTTCTCATTTACTTTGATCGGCGTAGTTTGGATTTAATTATTTATGGAAATGCTGTTGTTTATAGTACACTAATAAATGTTCTATAGTAAATTTGGAAAAAATAATGGAATCTAAGACCTCAGGATTGCACAAATTGCTGTCTGATATTGAATGCATGCAGGGAAGCAGAGGAAGCCATCCCTGCTTGGTTGAGATGACGGGGACCTGCAACAGAGTAGGGCCAGCAGGTTTATTGCTCAGTAACACTGTGCCCTTGACTAAGTAGGGGACTGTTACTTGGCATACGTCGGAAAGAGAAAAAAACCTTCTTTAGGGGAAAAACTGGAAATAAAGCTATGTAGAATAATCAAGGATTCTATGAGGTTGTAGGATTATTTAGTACGGGTATATGGTACAACTTGGGTGAATTCATATTTGTGGAGAGATTTCATCCTGAATGCAGTCCTCTTTCAGATTTGTTGAGAACGGATAGACTGGGAACCTGAAACAGGCCACATACTAAATAAGATCATGGATTGTGCAGCCAGGTGCCTGGCTTCAAGTCCTCCCTCTGTTTCTTAATAGCTGTGTGACATTGGGCAAGTTATTACCCTCTCTGCTGTTTCTTCATATGAAAAAAGGGGGTGAAGATATAGTATCTCTCACCTTGGGCTGTTGTAAGAATTAAATGAGATTGTACAGGGTAGAGTGCTTAAAAGAAGTGCCTGACCCATTTGTACTCAAGCAAGCACTCAAGATACTTTTAGTTTAGTTGTTATTTTTATACCTGGAAGGGGCCTTCCTTTAATTTTCAGATGGAAATGTTGAAGCCGAGGTAGAAGGCACTTGCTCAGAGTTTCCTAGTGAGCTGATGGCAAGGCCTTGGCTAGAACCCAGTTCTCATCAAGATGCTCATTTCAACCACCTCCCATAGTTCATGCTCCCAGTCACATGAGTCTTTGCCATGTCTATCATTTATGTTGTGCTAAAGTAGATGTTGAAAAAGATCTAGAAGTGAATGACTGAGGACCTGGATTCTTGAAATTCATAGTCAGAATTTGTAATAGAAACAGAATCATATTAGTTAGATGATTACACTAATAAGCTATGAATAAGGTTAACATTATTTCAGGGCTTTTATTGCATGGAGAGTTAAGGGATCCAGAAAGATGAAGAGTAGCTTCTCTCAGATTGGGCATCCATGATACAACTCATAGCTAATCAAGGGAGGCTTCTTGAGGGAAGTGAGTAAAGTGTGTAGCTTCTAGAACATTGGAGATCACTGGATTGCTGGGGCTGGTTGGCAAGCAGATCCCATTGTGCCAAAGACTCATCTGTGCCAAAGTCATGGGCTAGACCTCGATGTTCATTTTTCCTTTCCTCTTCTATATGTGTGCCTGTTGTGAAATGGGCATATCACATGGATTGGAGCTATCTGTAGAATATCTGCAGCCTGTCCCTCAGTATTATCACACTGGTACAATCCACTAATTACTTTGTGGTGATCTATACCCATAGAGTTGCAGGCTTGAGTTCCCTTTTTGCCTTCACCCTGTGTACCAAGAATGAAACCTGAGAGCCCTATGTAGACACTAGAGGGAGCGTTGCCCTGGGAAAGCAGTGAAAATAAATAGTATGAAATAATGAGACAATGCTGTACCGAGAATTGTTCTGAAGAAGGGAAGATGAAAAGTAGCCTGTAAAGTGAATTGTGTAGGGGTTGTGTGATGACCCATAGATGAATAATCAGTTGGTAGCAGGGCAGTTTTCAATCCTGGGGGGCTGCTCATTCAGCCTCTTCCTACAGAAAAAAGGGGAGTAGATACAGACATGTTCATTCAGCAGTTAGATACTGAGACCATTAATGACTGAACTAACACTCTACAGATAGATTCAGCTGGAAGTGATGCTTAGGCTGGGTTCTCCCATCTCTTCTGTATTTCCTTCCTTTTTGCTTCCTTGTTCTCTTGTATCTGGTGGTTAGTCAATAGGTGCTTATTGAGTTGAACAGAATAAATACTTGCTTAAATACTTAAAAGTGCCTGGATAAAGAACAAGTGTCTTGGGGATGGAGAAGTGTCTGGCCTGCTGTTGCTGGCCTGGGGTCTGCACCCTGGGACATTGCAGCTGTCTCTCACAGGCTCTCAGGTCCCACCTGCCTGACTCATCCTCCCCAAAGCCTTTTTGACATCTATGGTGAGGTAGGCATTTTCTAATTCAGATGGTTAGAATCAGGTTAAAGATTACATTGCTGCATAAGAAATAAACTTTTTCTTTTAAAAATCTCTTCTCAGTGGGAGATGAAGAACAATTACCGAGTTGAACATTTTCAAGACTAGAAAAATAGCTCAAGCTGCCATATCTGAACGTGATTACACATAGTGGGGGAACTTGTCTACATTGAGAGTTCTGAGACAATGAAGCTGGTGACACAGAGAAACTTGTTTTCCAGAGTGGTGGTGCAAGAGGAGGGTATCCTTAGCAGTGAAACAGTTGCTTATCTCACTGTGTTGCTTTGCAAACTTTTGTTTGAAAGATTTCTTGGGGGGGGAG
>NW_012117821.1:5160209-5161980 GCF_000951035.1 Colobus angolensis palliatus | reverse complement strand
AAAAAAAAAAAAGAAAGATTTCTTAAAACTCTAAAACATCTTTTCTGTCATGAGAAGGTCCCTAAGCAACAGCAACCTTGAACAAGTCTCTAAGCCTTAGTTTTGCTGGCTGTAAAATGATGATAATACTGGTCTTGCAGGATTGTTGTGAATCTTAGAGATGATGCCTATAAAGGGCCTAGCATAATAGCCTATTTTAACATAAGAATGTTAACTTTTGTAATTCCAGTACTTTGGGAGGCTGAGGTGGGCAGATCACTTGAGGTCAGGAGTTCGAGACCAGCCTGGCCAACATAGTGAAACCTCCGGGCTCTACTCAAAAAACAAACACAAACAAACAAACAAACAAAAAACAAAAATTAGCTGGGCGTGGTGGCACATCCCTTTAATCCCAGCTATATGGGAGGCTAAGGCTAGAGAATCTCTTGAACCCAGGAGGCAGGGGTTGCAGTGAGCCGAGATGGTGCCACTGCATTCCCCAGCCTGGGTGACAGAGTCAGACTCTCAAAAAAAAAGAATGTTAATTCTCATTTGGAGATCTGTTGGTACTCTACTCATATTCTGGGGTATTCCTTTGCTCTGCATGCTGGCCTGATTTCCAACCACCAGCACCAGGGACTGTTTGCCCAACAGCTTTCCCTGATCACACAAGGCAAGGAAGAGTCAAGGAGTTAATGCCTGTGAGGGAGCAGGGAGCAGCCACTACCAATGACTGGTGGGAGTTGATGGATAAATATCCAGCCCCCTTGACCACTGGGGTTGGCTGACTCTGAGACATGTTTCTTTCATGGTCTCCCAGAGCTCCCCGTGGGATTAAGCCCCAGTTTTAAATGTGTGTGTGTGTGTTTTTAAATGGGTGCATTATTAGTAAGGAGAGAGCCTACAAGTATGATTTAAAAAATGGAAAGTGCTTCTTTCAAGCATGCCTAGATTTGGTCTTACTTCAAGCAGATGTATTTCCATTCATTCTTTCACTCATTCATTCAGTATTTTTTTTTGCTTAGTATGATGCCAGTTCAGTTATTTGAATTTTCTGGGATTCAGTTTCCTCACCTGTAAAATGAAAAAGTTGCAAAAATTGCTGCAGCCCATCTCACCACAAAGTAGATATGATATTAGGCCAGTCATTTCTTGATGGGTGAAATGGGTACAATCCTGTTTTCTCCCTTTATGTCACAGTTAAAAAATGAGATGGTGCACATGGAAGCATTTTGTAAGGAATAGGGGGTGAGATGAACTCAAGTTGTTAGGTTACCTCACCTCTCCTTCATTCCCTTAAGGAGCTACAGACCCTTTGACAACAGATTTGAGACCAGATACAGCTCTTGCCTTCTTCTGCCTTCTCTCAGTACAGATGAACACTTCCATTAACATGCATACTGTGGTAGTAAAAACCCCAAGATTCTTATTCCAGGCATGATGTACAATTTATTTCAAGTCACACCTGATATAATAAAATTCTCAGATGGGAGTGTAATTTGGATTTTTTTTTTCTTTTTTTCTTCTTTATTATTATTATTATTATTATTATACTTTAAGTTCTAGGGTACATGTGCATAATGTGCAGGTTTGTTACGTATGTATACTTGTGCCATGTTGGTATGTTGCACCCATCAACTCGTCATTTACATCAGGTATAACTCCCAGTGCAATGCCTCCCCCCTCCCCCATCCCCATGATAGGCCCCAGTGTGTGATGTTCCACTTCCCGAGTCCAAGTGATCTCATTGTTCAGTTCCCACCTATGAGTGAGAACATGCGGTGTTTGGTTT
>NW_012117821.1:5095501-5159589 GCF_000951035.1 Colobus angolensis palliatus | reverse complement strand
TTCTGGATATTAGCCCTTTGTCAGATGAGTAGATTGCAAAAATTTTCTCCCATTCTTTAGGTTGCCTGTTCACTCTGATGGTAGTTTCTTTTTGCTGTACAGAAGCTCTTTAGTTTAATTAGATCCCATTTGTCAATTTTGGCTTTTGTTGCCGTTGCTTTTGGTGTTTTAGACATGAAGTCCTTGCCCATGCCTATGTCCTGAATGGTTTAATTTGGATGTTTTAAAAAAACATTTGCCCCAGGTCGTGACCTGTATTGATTGCTCTGCCTCACTCTTTTCAGATGTGAAGTATTTAGAGAGCATGTACTATATGCCTAGTGAGGCAACATGTGCAAAAAAACTATGTGATGTAGCCCGGACACCCAAAATAACTTACAGTTTTGTGTGTGGTAAACATGTTGGACAGCCATTGCAGGGAACAGTGAGATAGCATAAGACATGTGCTAATGGAGCATGCTTAGGAAATAACTTGAACATAAGACCACAGTGAATGAAAATTAATGAAAGTGTTAAAAAATTCTGATTTTTTTTTATTATCTGCAACAAAATCTACTAGCACAATAAGAAATAGATGTCGTACTCTATCACCAAATGTGGGTCACTTGACAAGGAGTGTCCTGAGCTTTGAGGTCAAATAGATTACCTGTTGTTCTGACAATTGTTCAGAATTCTGCCATGTCAGTGTGGGGTATAAATTTCTTATAGAGAACTCTGTTTTACCTTGTGTTTCTACTTGTTTTATTTTCTTTATAGGAAGATAAAGAATATGCTATTTCACCATAGTACTATGATATTCCAACTTTTTAGTTGTATTATTATTAGATATTCTAATTTGTACTGATTTCTTTCTTTCTAGGCCTGTTTCCCTTCTGTCATCTTGAGATTTCTATTTATTTTACTCTTGGATTAGTGCCTCTGTTTTTTGGATTCCATTCCTCTGTTGTGGGCTGCTTTTCATTTTTCTGTGGCATATCCTCGAGTAATCTTTTTCAGAGAATGCATGGGAATGTCTTGGTTTATGCTTCTTGTCCTGACAGAATGTGAGTAGATGTATTTTGACTCTCAAAAGATCCTGGCTTAGATGATGAATCATATGGTCACCCAGTGCTTGGGAGATATTAATGCTTTAAAAAATTTTTTAATTTAAAAAATGTTTTGTGGGTACATAATAGACATGTATATTGATGGGGTACATGAGATGTTTTGATACAGATATGCATTGCATAATAATCACATCATGGAAGATGGGATATCTGTTCATTCAAGCACTTATCATTTGTGTTAGAAATCATCCAGATTATACTCTTTTAGTTATTTTAAAATGTACAATTAAATTATTATTGACTGTAGTCACCCTTTTGTGCTATCAAATACTAGGCCTTATTCATTCATTTTATTTTTTGTACCCATTAATAATCCCTACCTCCCCCTCTCCCCCACTACCCTTCCCTGCCTCTGGTAATCATTCTTCTACTCTATGTCCATGGGTTCAGTTGTTTTCATTTTTAGACCCCACAAATAAGTGAGAACATGCCATGTCTGTCTTTTGGTGCCTGGCTTATTTCACTTAACATAATGACCTCTACTTCCATCCATGTTGTTGCAAATGACTGAATTTCATTTGTTTTTATGGCTGAATAGTACTCCACTGTGTATATGTACCACATTTTATTTATCCATTCATCTGTTGATGGACAGTTAGGTTGCTTCCAAATCTTGGCTATTGTGAATAGTACTGCAACAAACATGGGAGTGCAGATATTTCTTTGATATATTGATTTTCTTTCTTTTGACTGTATACCCAGCAGTGGGATTGCTGGATTGTATGATAGCTCTATTTTTAGTTTTTTGAGGAACTTCCAAACTGTTCTCCATACTAGTTGTACTAATTTACATTCCCACCAGCAGTGTACAAGTGTTCTGCATGTCCTCACTAGCATTTGTTATTGCCTGTCTTTTGGATATAAGCCATTTTAACTGGGGTGAGGTGATATGTTATTGTAGTTTTGATTTGCATTTCTCTGATGATCAGGAGATCTACTTTTAAAAAAGATTCTTGGCATGTCTAAAATTTTGTTTTGCTCTCACATTGGCTTGGTGTTCATCTGGATAGAGAAATCTAGGGTCAAAGAAAGTTTTTCTTGGATTTGGGAAGTACTTAGGTTACTTGATGATTTTGTATCATGTGCTATTTTGGCATTGTATGTGTCTCCCCTTTTACTCACGGACTGATGAAGGTGAGAAAAGGAGGTACATAACATAAGATACCTGTGACTTTGTTCAAATTAGTGATGTGCAACCCTTGAGGAAGCCCGATGCATTAAAACTGGATTTACGCAAAATCGGTAGTATAAGGTGGGGGATTATGCACTCTGCAGGGCCATTTGCTGTTGACACTCGTTATCCAAATACCTTCAGTGTAAAACTCAACCAAAAGAAGTAGTTTTAGGCAGGGTGTGGTGGCTTATGCCTGTAATCCCAGCACTTTGGGAGGCTGAGGCAGGTAGATCACCTGAGGTTGGGAGTTTGACACCAGCCTGGCCAACGTGGTGAAACCTTGTCTTTAGTAAAAATTAAAAAATTAGCCAGGTGTGGTGGCACACACCTGTAGTCCCCACTACTTGGGAGGCTGAGGCAGGAGAATCACTTGAACTGGGGAGGCGGAGTTTCCAGTGAGCACAGATCGCATCACTGCACTCCAGCTTGGGTAACAGAACTCCGTCTCAACAAAAAAAAAAAAAAAGGAGTTGTTTTCTTTATTCAATTTTAGCTTCGGGGGTACAAGTGAAGGTTTGTTATATAGGTAAACTCATTTCATGGGGGCTTGTTGTACAGATTATTTTGTCATCCAGGTATTTAAGCCTAGTACTCAATAGTTATTTTTTCTGCTCCTCTTGCTTCTCCCATCCTCCACTTTCAAATAGCCCCCAGTGTCTGTTGTTCCTCCCTTTGTGTTCATGAGTTCTCATCATTTAGCTCCCACTTATAAGTGAGGACAGGTGGTATTTTATTTCTGTAAAATATGGTACATATACACCGTGGAATACTATGCAGCCATAAAGACAAACGAGATCTTGTCTTTTGCAGGAACATGGATGGAGCTGGAGGCTATCATCCTTAGTTACTTTTTATTTAAAAAAATTTAAAATCATTTTTTAAAACCACAGCAATAGCCAACTGATACAGTTTGGAACTGTGTTCTTGTGCAAATCTCATGTTACATTGTAATCTGCATCGTTGGAGGTGGAGCATGGTGGGAGGTGATTGGATCATGGAGACAGATTTCTCATGAGTGATTGATTTAGCACCATCCTCTTGGTACTATCCTTGTGACAGTGAGTGAGTTCTCGTAAGATCTGGTTGGTTAAAAGTGTGCAGTGCTTGCTGCCCCCACCCTGCCTTGCTCATGCTCCTGCCATGTAAGACATCTGTTGCCCCTTTGCCTTCTGCCATGATTGGAAATTTCTTGAGGTCTCCCCAGAAGCATAAGCTAATATGTTTCCTGTACAGCCTGCGGAACCATGAGCCAATTAAACTTCTTTTATTAAATATAAAATACACAGTCCTAGATATTTCTTTATAGCAATGTGAGAATGGACTAACACATCAATATTCAATACATATTTGTGGCATCCCCTTTATGTGCCAGGTGCTGTTGGATTCTGAGTCTGTAATGGTGAGCAGTACTCTGGTTGAGAGGTACATGTTAACACCAGGGACATTTAACCTAGGAAGGGCAGAGAGGGAGAAGCAGATGAGTTGAGATTGCAAAGATGAACAGGGTGGATTAGGTGCAGAGGAGAGGGAGGCAGGAAGGAGCAAGGTATTTAAATGGGAAAGGAAGGACAGCGTGGCTGGAGCAGAGGGACTTGGGGAAGGTGAGAGATGAGATGGAGCTAGACAGGCAGGCATGGGCAGGACTAAGCAAGGGTTAGTTCTTTATTCTAATAGCAAAGGGATGGCCTGGCATGGTGGCTCATGCCTGTAATTCTAGCACTTTAGGAGGCTGAGGAGGGCACATCCCCTGAGTGCAGGAGTTTGAGAGGCAACATGGAGAAACTCTGTCCCTACAAAAAATACACACACACACAAAATTAGCTGGGCATGGTGGCATTCACTTGTGGTCCCACCTACTCAGGTGGCTGAGGCTGAGGTGGGAGGATCACTTGAGCCCAGGAGGTTGAGGCTGCAGTGGACTGTGATCATGCCACTGCATTCTAACCTGGATGCCAGAGTGAGACCTTGTTAAAGAAGAAAAAGAAAAAAAGCAAAGAGGTAAGCCATGAAAAGGTTTATAGTAAGAGAGTGATAAAATTAAATGTACATTTAAAAACCACTCTTATCACCCTGTGGGTTAGAGGAAAAAAAGGATGAATGCTAAGAGGATGTAGCTAAAGAGGGTGATGGCTTGGATGGCGCCAGTGGGGGTAGGTAAGAAGGAGTCCACTGAAGAAATATTTGGCCAATATAGTTGATTGTGTCGTTGGCTCCAGTTCTTCACTTCTCTTTATAACTCCCTTTGTATGGGACCTTTGCAGTGTCCTCTCTCTGTGAGTGGGATCTTTTTCCCCATCTTCTAACTTTTGGTTTGACCTCGTGACTTGCTTTCGCCAATAGAGAGGTGGAAGTGATACTGTGCAAATTTCAAGCTTAGTTATCAAGAAGCATGTGTGTTTCTACCTGTTGTCTTGTGCCTTTGGGGTGGCCATGAGAAAAACATGGCCTATTGGTCTCAGGAGGAGGATGAGAGACAACTAGGACACAGCCATTCCCAGCCAAGCCCAGGCTACATCAGCCCAGCCCAGCCAGGACCAGTAGAACCGCCTAGCTGAGCCCAGTTATGATCAGCCAACCCCCAGCTGCCCTGAATATTTCTGAGAATATGTGATTGATTGTTGTGAGAATAAGTGATTAAGATTTAGGTGGTTTATTTTGCAGCATTTTTGCAGCAGGTAAAATCAATAGAACTTGAGAGGTTGGATGTAGCAAATTTGTGGGAACATAATTACAGTGTAAAGTGAGGTTCACCTATATTTTGAGATCATTAGCCTCTTACATACATGCTCAGGGATGGACTTAGGAGTGTTTTTCTGGTGGTTGCCTGCCCCTTGCCTCTCTTTACAATTCATGGTTTCTTTTTCTGGAGCTGAATGAGGTAGGCCAGATTTATAGTCCAAAAGAATTAATTGTGTACTCTTTTTCCTTCTCATTCTCCTTCTGGCAGGCTAATCAGATTCCAGCAGAGCCTGAGAGATAAGTAATCCTCAGTTCCCTCAATAGGGGCCTTCAGACCCTAACATTTAGTGTATTCTTGTTGGAGTTGAAATCAATTTTAGCTCTAACTGTGAAGATGGAATTTCACTTGAAGGGGTGAGAAATACAGTACCAGGGATTTTCCTGGTTTTTACTGATTATTTAAAATATATTAGTTCTGATAAAATATTTAGCTTTTAAACAACAAATTTAATATAGGGAATTGTATTTTATTTATTAATGGAAGTTGCAGGGAGATTGGTAGGAGTTGTGCTAAAGTGCACTGTTGTGATATTGCAAAGTATAGTAATTACTGTAATATTTTGTTGAATTATTAATATCCACTATGCCTACAGGAACATAAGCTTCTGCAGTCAAATTCATTTTAAAATTGCCTTTCTCCCTTCTGGTTTTGTTTTGTGTTTTCTTTCTTACGCACTTACTAATTTTTAAAGAAATGGGGTGGGGCAGTGTTAATTATATTGTATGAAACACTGTTGTCACATGCTAACTGAATATATGCTTCTTCCAAGCTTGTTTGCAGTGGCAGATTGAGGGATGCTGAAAGAATCATGTCTGAGGAGAAAGGGCTCATCTGTGTGTTTTTTTCAGGAGCTGAGATGAGGAAAGAAAAATAGCAGAGAGGTCACATGTATGCACATGAATATTATGTCTGCATGCTTCTAAAGCAGAGCTGGTCCTACCTGTAGATGAAGTTGGTAGGTGTTTCATATGTGATGAAACAGCACAAGTCGCCTTTTTTTTTGAGATGGAGTTCACTCTTGTTGCTCAGGCTGGAGTATGCAATGGCATGATCTTGGCTCACTTTGTATTTTGTATTTTTAGTATAGACAGTATTTCATCATGTTGGCCAGGGTGGTCTTGAACCCCTGACTTCAGGTGATCCACTGACCTTGGCCTTCCAAAGTGGTGGGATTACAGGTGTGAGCCACAGCACCTGGCCTCAAGTCCCCTTTCTTAATTGCTTTGACAGTGATTACTTAGTGTCTATTATGTGCTCAAATGAGATTATTGTGGATGATGATGATGATGATGGTGATGGTGATGGTGATAATGGTGATAGCTTACAGTTGTTACCTGAATGGACTCATGCTGCAATAGGACTCTGGATGGAGTGCAGGGTTATACATAAGCGCTTTTTTTTTTGGTTGTGGCTAAACTGAAATTGGAGGACTAGCCTTCATATGAATATCTGCCAATTTTATGAAATGGTATAAGTCAGTCAACATCTGAGACTCAAGTTTCCTCATCTGTGTAATAGTTGCAAGGATCAAAATGAAATAATGTATTTGAAAGGGCATTATAAACTATAAATGTACAGGTATTTTTAAGGGAATATCATTGTAATTAAACTGCAGAAGAAGTTGCTTATACTCATGTTGTGATTTTGAGGGGGAGCAAGGAGGACTTTTTGCTTGATTTTATTTTTTCCTTTCCAGAATCTTCACAATTAGAGGACGATTCTTCATGTTGAACATTGTTCCCTCTAAGGCCCTCTTAAAATATAAATAATTCAGAGACAATATTTAGAGCTGGAAAGAACACATAATGACCTAACTACATCTTTTTTCTGACATAGAAAATGTGGGCAAGAAAGATTGTACAGTGCCCAGATTCACCCAGATAGTAGAAACGCCCGCACCAATGTCCAGTTCTCTGACTTTTAGTCCAGTGCTCTTTCTGTAACACTCGGATGCCCATTAGTATTCCATTAAGCTTTTAGTCCAGAGAATTTCCTCCCAGAATGTAGCCTTGGGAAGAATAAATTAGGTGACTAGTGGGGAGACATCAGGTTTGGGATCCCTTTAGGTAGAAGAGTAGTGCTTGAGTCGCAAGGACCTGACCTTGAATCTTAGCTCCACCCCTGACTAGGTAGCTGTGACTTGGGCAAGTTACTTTTCTGAGACCTACTTCTCTCCTTTATAAAATCAGGATATAATCCCATTTTGCCTGGTCTTTGTGAGGATTTAGTGAGTTTAAAGTGCTTGCCAAGGTGCTTGCCCTGTGGTAGAAGATACTCTAAAATGAGTAGGAAATGGTTATTGTTAGGTAAGAGGTCCTGGGGATTAGTTTGATCTCGCTCACAGTTGGTCTGCCTTCTGCCAGCCATTCTTTCACCCGCCTGTGAGGGTGTGTGTTCTTTAAGAGGAGAGGAAGCTGCACCCTCCAACATTGCTGGTTCCCTTCCCCAGGATGGAGGAGGGAGGACTCTCTGAAAGGTCCCTGCAGAGATGCCTGCACAGTGGGGGACGCTCCTGCACTGGTCCGAGGATGAGCTGGGATTTAGCAATAGCCCTTCGTTTCTCTTTTCCTCAGAACGAAGCAGCTCCTGCCTGATTTAAATTTCCTTTAAAGGAGCTGAGGATGATAGGAGGGGGGAGATGTGCATCTTCAAAGAATGGCAGGTGACTCCAAAAATGAGACAAATCAAAGCACCTGCATCTATAGCTGCACGTTGCTGTGTCTTAGGTGGCTCTGCTTCTTATTTTAAGTTACTGAGGTGGCTTCCTGAAAAGTGGGCTTCAGTTTTTTACCTGAGAGTTTATTATCCTGCTCCTAACTGTCCATCCTGCCTGTCTGTGAGCTGGGTAGGACCTACTGTTTCTAGTGAACTTATAGCAAGTAAAGCATGACCACCTATAGGTTAACATTTAGGTAGAGGAGGAACTTCCAGGCACAGAAGAAAATAGGAAACACCGCAGAGTCTGAGTCCCTTCTCAGGTAGGGCGGCTGGGTCAGCCTTTACCTGAAATAAAATAAGAGCAAGGGATGGGGGGAAGTGAGCTCCTGTGGCCCTCCCCTCCCCCTCCCCTCTACCCAGCACCCTCCACTTTCCTAGGTCTTTCTGATCTAGGAAAATGGTGTAATACTGGTCTTTTACATCTTCACTTTTTTTTTTCCCGAGCCTTTCACATTTTAAATTTGATATCCTAATGGTGAGTGAGCTGGGGATGGTTTGGAAAGGCGTTTTAGGGATGGTGACTCTTGAAATCAGAGCCTGCACTATTTGCCCAATTTTTCCAATTTTTAGGGCTGGCATCAGGGAGAGATAGGCCAGTCCTGACATCTTTCTGGTCCAGAGATGCCTATTTCCTGTCGGACGCATGGCAGAGCCTCAGAAGACTCCCATGAGAGGAGAGCCATGGGCTCTGGCCAAAGGCTGGCTCTTCTCTATGTGTTGCTCAGGTACTTACAATGATGGATTTTTCTTGATTTAAGCGGAGGGGCAACTGGGGAGAGCTTTGCTCTGTACCTTTTTTTCCTCTTCAATTTTTTTTATTTATTTAAAATACATATGACATAAAATTTGCCATTTGAATCATTTTTACTGCTACAACTCAGTGCATTAATTACATTCACATTGTTATGCAACTATCACCACTATGTTTCTAAAACCTTTTTGTTGTCCAAAGAGAAACTCTAGAACCACTTAAACAACAACTTCCTCTTGCTCTGTTCTTCACACAGTTAAATTCCGTTCTTTAGCATCTGAGCAAATATGGGGAATTCTAGTTTATTCCCCTCTTCTGCCTTCTCCTGTCCCATCTCTAACCATTTTCTCTTCTTTCTTCCCAGAACAGGGGCCCATGGAGTTGAGAATGAGGATGAGTCTTGTAATATTCAGGGATAAGAAATAGGGGAGTACTTTTCATCTCCCCCTTGACAGCTATGTTATTTATTTATAAAGATAATCTACCTGCTGTCACCCAGAGAAAGATATGTGTCTTGCTCCACCACCCTAACTTGCTCTCTTGAAGCAGGGATGGGTAATGCCAAATTATCTGTTCCTTGACCATCATGGGCATCCTAGCAATCAGTGACATACCTCAACAGGCGAGCTGCCCTTGTCCAGTGCAGTCTTGACATTGTGACTTAGTCTTGGCTAAGCCTTTTTAAGAGGAGACTTGCTTGTACATAGCTGAGATCAAACACATTTCATAGTTGAGTTGTTATTGCCTATATATTTATTAATATCATTGTTATTTAAGGTAGTATGATTTGGGAATAGAGAGATAGATAGATACATATCATCCTGCAATAAGTAGTTTTTTAAATGTCTTGAACAGATTCCTAATTGCACTTCAGTACTGTGATTGATGATACACAAGAAACAGTTCAGACTTGATCTTGGCCTTCTGGGAACTTGAAATCTAAGAGAAGTATGTGTAGGTGGAAGGATGGAAATCCAAATCAATATTGGAATCAAAAGTGAAGCCTCTGGGGATGGGATCTAGCATTTACTGAAGGTCTGCTATGTGCCGGGTGCCAGTCTTGGGTGCTTTGTGTCATCTCATTTTCCCCTCATAACTTTGTGAGTTGGAGGTTATTATTATCTCTCTTTAATAGATGAGAAAACTGATGAAGAGAAGTTAGATTACCAAGCTCACACTGCTAATAAGCTTCAGAGTGGGTAATGAAGTAGAGGAAAATACAAATATAAGGTAGTTGAGTCTGCTGTATTATTGATGTCAAAATCAGGATATTACAGAGTTTGTGAGTGCAGATAGGCTGCGAGAATCAGAGCAAAAGGGTGGGAGAAGGTAAAGACATCAGCTTTTATTTCATTTTAAAATCATATAATTTTACAAAAATAATAGACAATTAGGGTACTCTTACCGTGTGCCAAACACTGAGCTGTAACCTTTGCATTCAGCATCTCGTTTAATCTTCATGGTGACTCGATGGAGTTTCTACTGTTATGAGCCACATTGTAAAGATGAGTAAATAAAAGCATGGTGGAGCTCAATACCTGGCCCAGGTCACAAAGCTGGTGAGTGACAGAACTGCAAGCCCCACGTGGACCATCTGACTTGAGAGCTCCTCCCTTGATGAGTTACAGAGCCCACTTCTCCAATTCATACCAGCAAGGGAAGCAAGGCCTCAGCAATACAAGGTTGAACTGCTGACCTCATGAGGGCTAAGATGGGTTTTCAACTCCTGGGCCTTTTTTCAATTAAACTGGCACGTTCTTTTCTAGAAGCCTCATTGAATATTTGTACTTAAGCTCTGGTGTTTGCAGGCAAAGAGCAAGATGAGTAAAGCCTTGCAGGTGAGAAGTAATAGGGTGTTTTGGGGAACTAGGAGAGGCAAGAAGAGATAGGACCAGATCACAGAGGCAAACTTGCACGTTATTTTTGTAGGTACTGGGAACGCTTAGTAATTTTGAGCAAGGGAAACATGTAATTAGCAATGGCATCAATTGTCCTCAAAACACCACAAAATCCATTCTCCCTACTTCATGGGAGGAAAAAGAAAGGCTCAGAGAGGCTGAGTTTTTGCCTGGAGTCACTCAGCAACTGTTAGTGGAAGGAGCAGCAGAAGCCCACACTGCTGTCTCTCCTTCCAGCTTTGGGAGCTGCCAGCTGCCTTCCTTTCACTCTGCCTGTTCCCTTCCCACCTCTTGCCTGCTCCCTCCTGGCACAGTGGAGTCCTCTCCATCATTAGAGCAGCCAGTGGGGTTCTGTTGTAATTAAAGGAAGCCAACAGGGAGAAGCAAAGCAGAGCAAGGGAAAAAAGCAACCACCAACACCACACAAACTCCCTAACAACTGCTGTGTATCGTCTTTCATGGGCACTTGCTTGCTTTAAATACAGCAGAGGGAAACCCCATAGGATGGTGTGGGAAAGCAGGTTATTAAGTTGCCTTCAGGCTGGCAGAGTGGGGATTTACTCCTTTTCTTGTCCTCCCTACCCTGCAGTGCAAAACTGATCAAATATTAAAAGTTGAAAGAGACTTCGAAGGCCATTTAGTTCAACTTCTCCTCCTAGGCAGGGCTTCCTCCACTGCTTTCCTCTCTCTGCATAGCATCTCTGATATGTTGTTATGTGGTGGCTCCCTTGCTCCCCAGCTCCCCCACATTTTCTGGATCAAAGTTCAGGTAGGGATGGGAAGACATTTTCACTAGCAAAATACTGGCCACACAAGCCTGTTGTCATTTACGGCAATGACTTCAGAAATGCCTAATTAATTCATTTATCCAATTAGCCTCTTGCTCTCTGAAGTGCTTTTTCTTGGTTGCTGAGCAACTAGGACACACTTTGAACACATCCATGCTGCTGCTAAATGAACCAGGAGCTTTTTCCTTCACCCTGGCAGCCCCCACTCCTCTTTCTTCTTTTATTTTTCTGATGCACAGTAAAGAAGAACATCTCCATCATCCCCCAGCCTTCTCGCCTTCCCCTGGCCTCTCTGAATGTGCATGCTGCCTGCCTTAACACATTTCCAAAGGTAATTTTTATGCCAGGCATTTGTCATGGACAAGGAGAATGACAGGATATACGGGCACACAGAGATGCCTTTGTAAAATAATGAAATTATCTGGGCTCAGGCATGACTTGGGAAGAGCTCTGCTGGCTGTTGGGGGAGGTGGGATGAGGGCTGGCTAAGGGTAGGCTCAGACGCCTTGGGAAAGAGGATGCAGTCTGTCTTGGGGTGACGTTGCATTAAGTGTAGCTTGACTAGGCAGCAGTTCCATCTGTCTTTACAGTGTGTCCTTCATGGGGGAATTGTCAGCCATCCCCAACCTGGAGTGCATTGTGAGTAATAAACAGGAGTGGGGCTTAAGGTGAAAATGAAAGGAAAAATATCAATCCAGGAGGGCAGCGAAGTGCCTTGAGGAATCATCCTTGAAGTGTAACACGTTTCTGTTTAAGGATGTGAAAATGCCACAGGCTGCTCCACTGAGTTAGAATGTTAGAGATGGACTTTGAGCTCAAACTTCCACCATTCTTCATTTTTGCAGATGAGAAAATCGAAGCTCGGGGAGGATAAACTGTTCACTCAGTGTTTCATAGCCCCACCCTGCTCATGTCACCACATTCCTCCTCTTAGATTTCATTAAGGGGTCCTTGTCCATAAAATTAGTCACTTGAGTCACCAAAACTTACTTTTAAAAATTTGACTTTATTTTGGAGTAGTTGAAGTTGGCAGTGAAGATTTGCAGCACTCAAGGATCTTGGCATCTATCTCCTCATTCACCTTGGCATGTGTATGTTGTAGATGCTAGGGGCATGTGCTTGGGCCCAGTATTCAAATATGAATGAGGAAGGGTCCCGTGTCTTCAAAGATCTTCCCCCACACATGTGGTGGAAGAGATGGACAGTAAAGGAGGAAGGAACTCCTTCTCAGAGACATTAAAGAAACATTCAGAGAAGAGGAGCGGGGCCATTTGCTGGGCCCAGATCTTACATTGAAGGGGCTATGGGGATGGGATGGGGGTGGGTGAACATTCCTGGTCAAGGGGACAGCATGGGCCCAGTAAGGAGGCATGAGAGATGGTGGCATGTTTGGGGACTGGAGCGTGGCCTGGGAATAGAGCCTTCCAGCCGTCTGGCTTTTCTCTGATACATGGTGGATGGTTTGGTGCTGCCCACGCTGACTTCTGGAAGATACTGCCTCTTGCTCTCTGGAATAACAAGAAAGCACAGTTATCTCTATGCATGTGTTGGTATGAAAAAGCATATGTCAGGTTTCTTGGATGGAAATGACTTCCCTCTGAAGTTAGTTCATAAATAATGATGAAGGGCATAAAAGTACACACGTACTGCACACATTTAGCTACTCCTGTGGACTGTGCTCGCTGGGAGCAGAGCCTTCAGGAAAACCAGCTGCCCAGAGAAAGAATAAGGGACTATGCATTCTCTAAAGCACTAGCTCCCAGAGCCTCCTGTAGGACCAAGGGAGATCTTTTATGGAACAGGATCTATTCCGTGGCACTCACAATTGTAGCAATCATTAAGTCACTCTGAAATTCCAAGAGATAGAGAACAAAAGTGGCCTGTGACAATGATTGCCCTGACCAAGCCTTTCCAAGGCAGCAGATGCTTCTTTACTTCCAAACATTGCCCATGATGATCAAGTTCTTCCTCCAGCAGTGCAGCCACGTTTCCCTGGTGGCAGACATTCCTTTTCCAAGGTTGGACTTGCTTTGTGAGGGCCCAGAGATGGCAAACAGCATTGTGCGGTGCTCCTTGGTATAAAATCTCCTCTGGGAATGTTCTTAACAAGGTGGTTTGAGTTTCTCTAGGAATTAAGCTGGGGCTGGCTGTTATTTTTCTGGTAAGACTCGTTACTCTAAAATGCATATGGGGCCAAAATCACAATAGTCTGTCTTTGGAGCAATCAGACAGATGCACATGGCAATCTAAAGCTCTGGTAAGAAAGAGTCTGTGGGTTCTTATTCAATAAATATTTGATACATTGGGCTTTGATGGATGTAGACACTGTCTCCTTGGGTTTTCCTAGACCAAAAGGTGAAGTCTCCGGTGGTCACTGCCTCTTGTTTGTTCCTTTGATTTCCTTTGACGAAAAACAATTCTCGTCTTGGTGAGGTCTATTAAATCTGTTCTTTTCCAGAATGGGGCTCGTAGTGCATGGTGGACAGAACTGGAACTTTCCCTCTGGTCATTCCTTGCCATCCCCTGGGTGATTCGGTTTCCCATTTTCTGGGATGTGCTGATAGGGCTTGTCTCCCGCCCCCTCTTATATAAGGAGGCAGGGTGCATCTAGTGCCAGATTTTATTCAACCCTGTAACAATCCCCTCTTTATGACATCACTGCTCATCACCATGGAAACATTTCCTCCAAGTCACAGAGACTGGATTGTGGCATCATAGCATCAGGCAGGAGGAGGAGAAGAGGATAGGGGAGAGGATTGAAACTGCCTGGAGGGATGAAATGCCAATAAAATAGGATGCAGTCACAGAAATAGGATTTTTCTGTCCGGATCCTTGAATGGAGAATCTAACCATGGGCCGCAGGAATAAACCTCATCTAGCATAAGGAGGAAGAGCTTTTGTGGAATGTAGACCTGGGACCTTTTGTTCCTGTGCAGTATTTCTTCAGGGAAATGGAATAATTTTAATGAGAGCTATCCTGTATTTTGTTTAATTTTAGAGGCAGGGTCTTGCTCTGTTGCCCAGACTAGAGTGCAGTGATGTGATCATAGCTCACTGTAACCTCAAACTCCTGGGCTCAAGTGATCCTCCTGCCTCAGTTTCCCAAGTAGCTGGGACTGTAGATGCATGCCTCCATACCCAACTATTTTTTTAAATTTTTTATAGAGATGGGGTCTCACTGTGTTTCTCAGGCTGGTCTAGCCGGTATTTTATATATATTTCTTATTTGATCCTCACAAAGTCTCTTTGGACTATTGGATCAGAGGGGTTAAATAACCTTCCTAAGGTAACACAGCTAGAAAATGGCAGAGCTGAAAAATTATTAGGGGCATAAGATGTAAACTGTGTTCTCATGCAGCTTTTAGAGTTGAGAGGGAGGGAGGGAGGGAGAGAGAGAGAGAGAGAGAGAGAGAGGAGAGAGAGAATGTTGGAGGCAATTATCAAGTTAATAACATATACATAGTTAAAATTGTGGTAGGTATCATGAAGAGAACAGACATGATGCTTTCAGTGAGGAGCTACTGGAGTGTGCATGGGAACTACTTAACGTTTGTATGTTATTAAATTTGGGACAAAACTCTGAACCTAGTCAGTGTGGACTTAGACATGCAAGGCACTGTGCTCACATATGTACTGACTTTCCCGAGCTCACCTGCTGGGCGCCACAGCCAAGACCCTTCTCCTCAGCTGTTTTTCTCTGCCAATGCCTCATCTCCCTGCTTCTCCATTTGTCTTCTCCCTTCTCCTGAGATCTTCCTGCCTGCCCTCCTCCCCTGATCCTGTTTCTTCCTACTGATCTCTAATCTTCTCTTTCTCTAGACTACAAACTCCTCAAGAGAGAGAAAACCATTCCCCTGTTTTGTATCTTGGTTTACCCAAGGATCAGGCTCTAGCCTGATCTAGGTCTGCTTCTATGGTCTGCTACAGAAATAAATGAGCAATGTCCCTTTTTAAAGAAAAAAAATAATGACTACATTTTTCACAGTTAAAAAATATTGTCTGGTAGATTTTTCTTATCAAACACTGTCTGATAAGTGAAGGAACAAGTAACAAGTGAGCATTAAAAGGGAACAAAACCCCAGAGTAAATGGCCACTCCTGTGTAGTTCTTCAGCTTGTTTGCCATTGTTGTTTGTGTGGGTTCATTCTGATTGTGATTTCAGGTTGTATTCATGTGATCTAGCCACCTTTTCTCTTAATACAACTGGTCCTAGTCTGTAGGATGGTGTCAGTTAGCTTAGTGCTTCACAGGGTTCTAAGAGCTGGGGGTGCTTTGCCATGGACCTCCTCTGGGAGCTGCTGTCCTGGTGCCCCATCTGGCAATAGATGGATGTAAGGAAGCATCATACTTTCCATTTGTGTCACCTTGCTGAGCTTTCCTTGATTCATTTGAGTTTCAGGAGTGTTTGCCACTTGAGTTCAAGGCCCCTTCATTGCACTCCCAGGATTTAAAGTGGGCAAGTTGGTCTCAATTTGGTCTCCAGTGTCTGGGCTGCCCGACTCAGGTGAGCACCTTACTGGTGGGAGGTCTGTAATTAGACTTTATTGCAACAGCCGTGTGTGTGTGTGTGTGAGCACGTGTGTGCATGTGCATGCATGCACACATACAGATCTTCATTAGTAAACTGTATTAAGTGCCTTTACTATCCTACCTTGTTCTTTCCAGGACCTACAGTAACTTGATCTGACTTCTAAGGAGGCCCTTCTGGACCTGCTTTATTGATTCTATCAGAACCATTTATGACGGGCACATCTAGAACTACTAAGTGCCTTTTTTCCCTCTTTTTCTTTTTTACGTGTTACATGGGGAGTGATTAGTGAATTAATTAAGATCACAGGCTTTGGAGTGAGAGAGACAAGAGTTTGATCCTGGTTTAGCCTCTTACTAGCTGTATGATCTTGGGCAAGTTACTTGTATTCACTATATTTAAATGTCTTTATTTACAAAACAGGCATGAGTATATATTAGTACCTACTTCATAATGTTGATGTTCAGATTCAGAGAGATACACTTGTAATGTCTTACCATGATGTCTGTCTCATCAAAGTTAACTATGATTAAGTGGGCCAAATGTACCAGTTGCCTATTTCCCCCCCCAAATTATGCAAACACTTTTTGAACTCAGCATAAAGCTTGAACTATAGCCCAGATCATATCTAGACTTTCTCAAGTTTGAATTAGAGGGGTCAGAATAATTGGCATTTTAATTGTTCACCATTTACAGGCACCATAGGTGAAGGGAGTCTAACTCCTAGCTGGAACTAATTCCCGAGACCTTTGTCAGATATTAGAGATATTTTCCCAAGTGTGATTCTGACACTAGGACTGTTAAAGCAAATTAAACAGGTGCAGTCCCCTTCCTCTGAGAGCAAAGAGTTATCTTCCAGAGGGGAAGTTCAGCTGGACGTGTGTCTGTGTTGATATGCACATACACTTCAGCAGAGAGAAGTGTTAAGAACAAGCACTGCCACTCAAAAGTGGCTCTATGACTTTAGGAAGTCAATTCATCTTTCTGGGCCCCCAAATCTTAAGTATAGAAGGGGAAAGGGTAGTAGCCACTATATGCTTTTTCCCTCCAGCATGTTTATTGATATATAATATACATGTACTAGAGTGCACAGGTTTAAAACATTTATTATTTTTTATTTTGGCAAAATACACATAATGTAAAAGTTTACCAGCTTACCCATTTTAAAGTGTATAGTTCAGTAGCATTAAGTACATTCATAATGTTGTATGAGCGTCACTGCCATTCATCTCCAGAACACTTTTCATCTTGCAAAACAAATTCTGTACCCGTTAAATATGCTACTTCCAGCCCTGACAACCACCATTCTACTTTGTGTCTCTATGATGTTGACTACTCTAGCTACCTTAATAAGTGGAATCATACAGCATTTGCCTTTGGAATATTTCACTTAGCATGATGTCCTCAAGGTTCATCCATGTTGTAATATGTGTCAGAATGTCCTCCCTTTTTAAAGCTGAATAATGTTCCATTGTATGTATTTACCGTGTTTTATTTATCCATTCGTCTGTTGATGAACGCTTGGGTTGCTTTCATATTTCAGCTATTGGGAATAATGTTGCTATGAACATGGGTATACGGTATACCATTATCTCTTTGAGACCATGCTTTCACTTCTTTTGGGGAAATGCCTATAAGTGGAATTGCTATATTATATTGTAATTCTATGTTTAGTTTTTTGAGGAACCATCGCACTGTTTTCAACAGTAGCTGTACCAATAGAACACAAGTCTTCCCATTTCTCCACATCCTCACCAACACTTTGTTTTTTTTTTGTAGTAGTCATCTGAATGGAAGTGAAGTAGTAGCTCATTGTAGTTTTTATTTTTATTTCTCTAATGATTAGTGATATTGAACATCTTTTCATGTGCTTATTGGTCATTTGTATATCTCCTTTGTAGAAATGTCTATTCAAGTCCTTTGCCCATTTTTGAAATTGGGTTGCTTATTTTGTTGTCGAGTTTTGGGAGTTCTCTATATATTCTGTATGCCAACCCTTTATCAGATGTATGATTTGCAAATATTTTCTTCCATTCTGCAGGTTGCCTTTTTACTCTGCTGATGGCATCTTTTGATATATAAAAATTTTTAATTTTCATGAACTCCAATTTTTCTCTTTTCTTTTGTTGGCTATGCCTTTGGTATTGTATCTAAGAAATCCAATGTAGCGAAACTTTTCCCATAAATTTTCTTCTAACAGCTTTATAGTTTTAGGTCTTACATTTAGGTCTCTTACTCACTTTGAGTTAATTTTTATATATGGTGTTAGGTATTTAATTGTTTTCTATCAAGTTTTCTCAGCACCATTTATTGAAAAGACTGTCCTTTCCCCATTGAATGGTCTTGGCACCTTTGTCAAAAATCATTTGACCATTTATATGAAGGTTTATTTCTGGGCTCTATTCTATTCTATTGGTTTATGTATCTGTCTTTATGCTAGTGCCATACTGTTTTGATTACTGTAGCTTTGTAGTAAGATTTTATTCAGGAAGTATAAGTCTTCTAGATTTGTTTTGCTTTTTCAGGACCTTTGTAGCTATTCAGCCTCCCTTGAGATTCCATATGAGTTTTAGGATAGGCCTTTCTATTTCTGTAAAAAATGTCTTTGGGATTTTGATAGAGATCACATTGAATCTGTAGATTGCTTTGGATAGTGTTGACATTTTGATAATATTAAGTCTCTCATTCATGAACATGGGGTGTTTCCATTTATTTATATCTTTAATTTCTTTCAGCAGTATTTTATAATTTTCATTGACAACTTTTTTCTGTCCTTTGATAATCCTAAGTATTTTACTATTTTTACTGCTATTATAAATGAAATTGTTTTCATAATTTTCTTTTCTGATTGTTCCTTGTTAATGTAAAGATACGCAACTGATTTTTGTCTGTATCCTGCTACTTTGCTGAATTTATTAGTTCCAATCTTTTTTTAAACTTCAGAGTGTTCTACATACTAGATCATATCATCTATAAACAGAGATAATTTTACTTCTTTCTTTCCAATTTGGATGCCTTTTTTTTTTCTTGCCTAATTGCTCTGGCTAGAACTTTCAGTACTGTGTTGGAACAGTATTGGTAAAAGCCAGCTTCCTTGACTTGTTCCTGATCCTAGAGGAAAAGTTTTCAGTCTTTTATGATTGAGTATGATGTTAACTGTGGGTTTTTTTTTTTTAATATGGCTACTATTATGTTAAGGTAGTTTCATTCTTTTACTTCTTTCTTTCTTTCTTTCTCTTTTCTTTTCTTTCTTTTTTGCCACAGAGTCTTGTTCTTTTGCCCACGCTGGAGTACAGTGGCACAATCTCAGCTCACTGCAACCTCTGCCTTCCAGGTTCACGCAGTCCTCCTACCTCAGCCTCCCAAGTATCTGGGACTACTGGTGTGTGCCACCATGCTTGGCTAACTTAATTTTTTTTTTTTTTTTTTGGTAGAGATGAAGTCTTACTATATTTCCCAGGATCTTGAACTCCTGGGCTCAATTTTTCTGCCTCAGGCTCCCAAAGTGCTGGGATCACAGGTGTGAGCCACCATGCCTGGCTAAGGTAGTTTCCTTCTATTACTAGTTTGTTGAGTGTTTTTATCATGAAAGGGGTGATGGATTTTGTCAAATGCTTTTTCTGCATCAACTAAGATGATCATGTGTTTTTTTCTGTTTCATTCTGTTAATGTGGTATACTGGTCAATTTTCATATGTTGAACAATCCTTGTATTCCAGGAATAAATACCACTTGTCATGGTATATAATCCTGCTAATATGCTGCCAAATTTGGTTTACTAGTATTTTGTTGAGGATTTTTCCAGCTGTGTCAATAAGGGATACTGGTCTATAGTTTTCTTTCTTATAGTGTCTTTGACTGGCTTTGGTATCAGGGTAATTAATGCTGGCTTCATAAAATGAGTTAAAAAACTTCCCCCCTCTTCAGTTTTTTGGAAAAGTTTAAGAAGGATTAGTGATAGTTCTTTAAATATTTGGTAGAATTCACTGGTGAAAACATCAGGTCCAGGGTTTTTATTTTTTGGAAGATTTTTGGCTACTTAATTTCCTTACTGTTATAGGTCTATTCTGATTATGTACTTCTTCATCATTTAGTGTTGGTAGGTTTTGTGTTTCTAGGAATTTGTCCATTTTTTCTAAGTTTTCCAATTTGTTGGCATACAATTGTTCATAGTACTCATTTATAGTCCTTTTTATTTCTGTAGAATCAATAGTAATGTTTCTAGTTTCATTTTTTGTTTTAGTAATTTGAGTTTCTCTCTTTTTTTCTTAGTCTAGTGAGGTAAAGGTTTGTCAGTCTCATTGATCTCTTCAAATAACCAACTTTTGGTTTCGTTGATTGTCTCTAGTGTTTTTCTATTCTCTGATCTCTGCTCTGACCTTTTTTTTTCCCTGTCTGCTAGCTTTGGGTTTAGTTTTCTTCTTTTTCTAGATTCTTAAGTTAGGTATTGCTATGAGATCTTTCTTGTTTTTTAATTGTAAGTGTTTAAAGCTATAAATTTCCCCCTTAGGACTGCTTTTGCAGCATCCCATAAGATTTGGTATTTTGTGTTTTTGTTTTCATTCATCTCTAAGTATTTTCTAATTTCTGTCTTGATTTTTTCTTTGCTGCATTGGTTGTTTAAGAGTGTGTTGTTTCATTTTAATTGTTGCTGAATAGAATGGTCTGTATATGTTTATATCCAAGTGGTTTATTGTATTCTTTCATTTCCTTATATTTGGTCTAGTTGTTTTATCCATTTTTTGAGGGTAAAGTATTAAAATCTTCAACTGTTATTATGAAGCTATTTCTTCCTTCAATTTTGTGATGTTTTTACTTGATATATTTTCATGGTCTGTCATTAAGTATTCATAATTGTTATGTTTTCCTGCTGTTTTGAACCTTTTATTAATGTATATTGTCCTTCTTTGTAGCATTTTTTGATTTAAAGTCGGTTTTGTTAGATATTACTATAGTCATCTTTGTTCTCTTTTGGTTAATGTTTGCATGGAATTTTCTCTCATCTTTTCACTTTCAATGTGCTTGCATGTTTGGATGTAAACTGAGTCTCTTATAGACAGCATATAATTGGATCATGTTTTTTTTTTTTTTTTTTTCCTGAGACGGAGTCTCGCTCTGTCGCCCAGGCTGGAGTCCAGTGGCCGGATCTCAGCTCACTGCAAGCTCCGCCTCCCGGGTTCCCACCATTCTCCTGCCTCTGCCTCCCGAGTAGCTGGGACTACAGGCGCCCGCCACCTCGCCTGGCTAGTTTTTTTGTATTTTTTAGTAGAGACGGGGTTTCACTGTGTTAGCCAGGATGGTCTCGATCTCCTGACCTCGTGATCCGCCCGTCTCGGCCTCCCAAAGTGCTGGGATTACAGGCTTGAGCCACCGCGCCCGGCCGGATCATGTTTTTTAACAATCCATTCTTCTAATCTCTGTCTTTTGATTGAAGAATTTAGTACATTTGGCCCCCCATTTCCTGCATTACTATCTTCTTTTGCGTGTGTTTAGTTGATATTTTTTGTAGCAAAAACTGTAAATTTCTTTCTTATTTCCTTTCTCTCTCTCTCTCTCTCTGTCTCTCTCTGTGTGTGTGTGTGTGTGTGTGTGTATTTTTTGCTGTTGTTCATTTGTTTTTGAGGCAGAGTCTCACTCTCTTGCCCAGGCTGGAGTGCAGTGGTGTGATCATAGCTCACTGCAGCCTTGAATTCCTGGGGACAAGTGATCTTCCTGCCTCAACCTCCCAGGTGCATGCCACCATGCCCTGCTAATTTTAAAAATTTTTTTTGGTAGAGACAGGGTCTTGCTGTGTTGCCCAGGCTGATCTCAAATTCCTGGGCTCAAGCAGTCCTCCTGCCTTGGCCTCCTATAGTGTTGAGACTACAGGCATGAGCCACTGCACCCAGTCTCCTTTTGTATATATTCTATAGCTAGTTTCTTTGTGGTTACCATAGGGATTATATTTAACATCTTAAAGTTATAACAACTCACTTAAATTTGTACCAGCCTAACTTCAATAACATAAAAAACTCTGCTCCTTTAACAGCTCTATCTTCACCCCTTTTGGTTGGTGATGCCATAATTACATCTTTATACATTGTGTGCCCAAAAATGTAAATTAATAATTCTTTGAAATTCATTAGCTAGCTAGCACACATTTTCAGTGTCCATTTCAATGAAGCTTCAACACATGATTACACTGATGTTACCACCCAAACAAGATCAAGACATAGACCAGTTGTAGCACCCCAGAAAGCTCCTTTATGTTTACTATAGACCAGTAGTCTCTCCCCCTGGGAATAATCAATGTTTTTACTTCTATTAAGTTTTGCCTGTTCTTGAAAATCATATAAATGGAATAACATAGCATGGTAGATGGCCACTACCATCTAATGTGGTTCTAACAGCCTTTGCCTTCTAATATTCATATCCTTGTACAATCTCCTCCCCTGGGGTGTGGACTAGACTCAATAACTTGCTTGTAGTGAATAGTATTCAGCAAAAGTGATGGGTTATCACTTCTAAGATTAGGTTACAAAAGACTTTGGCTTTCATTTTGATTTTGCGGTCTCTGGCTCTCCTCATTTGCTCTGATGAAAAGCCTTTGTGTTTTTAGCAACCTTATTGGCATCAACCAATGAAAAATTAAGACCCTTGGCCCTACATCCACAGTGAGTGAGTTTGGAAGCAAATCTTCCCTCAGTTGAGCCTTGAGATTACTGTAGCCTGGCTGATATCTTTCGTAATGCCTTGTGAAAAATTGTGAGCTGGAGGACACAGGTAAGATGTGCTTGCATTCTTGACCCACAAAAATTGTGAGACAATAAATATCTGTTGTTTTAAACTGTTCAGTTTTGGAATAATTTGTTACACAGCAACAGATAGCTAATATGTATAATCTTTGTCTTCTCTTTTGTGTTAAGATTTTTTTTTTCTTTTAACATTATGTCTGTGAGATTTATCCCTGTGGAGATATATAACTTTACGTTGTTCTTTTTATTTCTCCATAGTATAGAAATACATCCAAATTATCTATCTATTCTGTAATTCATGGACATCTGACTTGTTTCCAATTTTTGGCTATGTGAGCATTCCTGTGCATTTTTTGGACATACATACTCATTTCTTTGGTGTATATACCCAAGGATAGACTAGCTGGGTCATAAAGTAGATTTTAGTAGACAACACAAAGTAATTTTCCAGAGTGGTTGTACCGATTCTACTCCTTCCAGCAATGGATGATATTTCTAATCATTTCACTTGCTTGCCAACACCTATTTTTTTTTTTTTAACGTTTTTCATTTTAGTCATTCTGTTGGGTATGGTGATATATCTCATTGTGGTTTTTAATTCGATTACTGAGGATGTTGAGCATTTTTCATATGCTTAATGGCCATTTGGATATATTCTTTAGTAAAATGCCTGTTCAAGTATTTTGTCCATTTTATATTGCATTGTCTATTTTTAAGTTAGATTTTGTAAGTTCCTTATTTTCTGGACTTAACTTCTTTGTCAGATGTATTTATTGTAGATATCTTCTTATAGTCTGTCCTTAATTTTAATGAAATATAATTGAGTATTTTTTTCTTTTAAAGTTACAAAATCTTTGCCTATTCCAAGGTCAGGGAGATAGTCTCCTATGTTTTATTCTAGAAGTTTTATTGTTTTAATGTTCACATTTAGGCCCATGATTCTTCCAGAATTTGTTTTATGTGTTGAGTGTCTGATGTGACTAAATTTCATTTTCTTTTCTTATATAGAACTCCAAATGGCCCAGCAACATTTGTTGGAAAGATGTCTTTGTTGCAAACCAGGCATCTTACTTGTGTGTCCATTTGTGAACTTTCTATTTGGTTCCATTGGTCTATTTTCCTATCCTAACACCAACACCACACTGTATTAATACTGTAGCTTTATAATCAATCCTATTATTTGGTAATCTAACTTTGCGAATCTTACCTTTTTTTCTTCATGGTTTTCTTGGCTCTTTTGGACTGTTTATGTTTTCATAAACATTTTAGAATTACTTGTCAATTTCCACAAAAAAATCCTGCTAGGATTTTAGGGTAGGATTATATCAGTCGGTCAGCTTGGGGAAGATGAACCTTTTAAATTTTTCCTTAATTTCTCTCAGCAGTGTTTCATACTTTTCAGTTGAAAGGTCTTGTACATCTTTCAATAGATTAATTCCCAGGGATCTGAGGCTTTGTGATACCTTAAGTGGGAATTTAAAATTTTTCATTTTCTAATTTTTATTCCTAGTATAATCTTTAAATTCTTTTGGATTTTCATTATGTCATCTGTGAACAAAGAAAGGTGTTTTGTGTCTTCATATCTTTTATTTAATATCTTGTATTTCATTTTCTTGCCTTATTGCACAGGTTATGACCTACCCACAGTGTTGAATAGAAGTGGTGGTAGTGCACATAATTCTCTTGTTCCTGAGTTCAGGGGAAAATATTCAATATTTCTCTGTGAATCATCATGTTTGCTATAGGTGGTTATGGATACTTTTTAGCAGGTTATGGATAAAAGCCTTTTTCAAGTCTAACTTTTGATGAGATTCTATAATTGTATGGAAAAAAGGAAAAGCTAATATATAGAAGGAATAATGATGATAACATGGGTAAGAACAAGAGAAGCAAGAGAGAGAATGAGATAAAGGAGTATGTTAAATAGGAGAATAAAAGAAGAATTTCTTGGGTGCCTCCTATGTTCCAGGTACTCTGAGAGTCAAGTTAACTCGTGATAGGTCACAGGGCTAGTGAGGACTGGAGGCTGGAGGAGAACCCAGATCTTCTGAGAATCAGGGCTTATTCTTTCTACTGCACTCAGAGGGAGAGTAAACCAAGGGGAAGATTTGTAAGGAAGAGAACAGTTACTCCCAAATCCTCCTGTAAGCCTAGGGCATTGTGTCTTTTTTCTGTCTCTCTTCATCTCTTTTTCTTCTGTTTCTTTCTCAGTTGCATGTATTTCTAGGTCCTGACCTTGATCTTGAATTTTAACTTGATTTCATTCTCTCTCCAGTGACCGAATGGTAGTGTGTGCCTTCTCTCCACTTCCATCCAGATCATATGAAGTTCTTGTGCTCTGAGACATCTCTTATTTGAATTCAGCTTTTGAAACACCCATTACATAATGCCAGTTGACCCTGGTCACTCAGATCACAATGGCTGGGGCATGAGATTAATGGTCACGTCTGGATCCTCTTTGGTGTCATTGTCAGCACTCTGCAAATCATGGCTATCCAGTAGTCACTGGGACACACAGAATAAATGGGTTGAGCAAGGTTCAGGCTGCAGTGAAAGCTGTAACTACCCCTGAGAAGTCCAACCTTTTGTGGTGACAAGTCAGGTTTATCTGCTGTGGCTGTGGACTCCATTTCGAACTCAACTTGGGCATGTTTGGAAGAGAGGCTGCTCCCCTGTTGCCTGAGCTTTTGGCAGCTGGGCCAGCTCCCCTGTCGGGTTTGCTTTCTCTTTTGCAAAGTCTATCCTGAGGCTATTGTTTGGTTTTCTAGTCTTGACTGAATTAGGATGGTTCCATTTAAAGCGAAAACAATATAACACAACCTTAAAAAAGGACTGAAGATGAAACAGAATGAAGAGAGGTTGAATGCAAATGTGTTTTGCAGTGTTTTAATGTATTTGGGATGTTCCTCTAACATTAGCCAGTCTGTCGCAGCCTGCCCAGGAACCTAGTGCATTTGTTGTGTGGCAGAAAGGTTGCTGAAGAAGAAGCTGAGGTTTGGGCTGAGAAGTTGCCTGAGGCCTCCTGAACCATCGTCTTCATTATTGAAACATTAAACACCCTTTGGTCCCGAGGGCTTGCTATCAGAGCAGTTGGCTCAGAGGGTGAAATGTGGCAGGAATGAGGCCATTATCTGCCATTATCCTGTTGTTCTGTAAGATTTCCCTATATCCCACCTATATCCCATCCCAGTAGCCAGTTGTCTCTGTGGGAAGAGAGAGAGAGAGAGAGAGAGAAACTGACTGCATATGCTTAGCAAAGAGGACTAATCTCAATATTACATTTAAAATATTTGTCTCCTCTATTTTGCAGTGTTTTAAAGTATGAAGGATGATGACCAGATATTTGTTTAAAGCAGGAGGCACACCCACTTCCCAGGAGCTTGCATTCTACTAATGACAGAATCCATGTCAATGTTAGACACATGTGTGCATGGTCTGGCCTTCAAACGATTAAACAATTGTGAGAATGCCAAAATTAAATTTCTGACCTGGGCACAGACCCATTGAATCAACAATGAAGAGAGTGTACTTTAAGAATACACATGGAAGACATCTTTAGGCTGTAGTAATAAAAAGCCCTGTTTAATCAAGGAGGTTCTCGTTATTTGGGATTGACTGGTTGGGTGAACTAGACCCAGTTCACACAAGTGACTTCTAGAGAGTTCACAGCTGAGAAAGCAGCAGTTAAGTGCATTCCTGTGTGTAAGCATGTACATATCCCTGGCACATAGTAAGTGTTCTGTCAATATTAGTGAATATGACTATTATTGATGAAACAGAAGTGAAGATTAAAAACCATCTGAGTCTGGTAACCAAATCCCTAGGGTCAGAGTTTCTTTCATTTAGGATGAAAGAAACTGGCCAGTGCTGGAAAGTGATTTAGACTGGGTGTGTCCACATGTTTGTAAATGTTTTACCTGCCTCTTTGATGATTTTTCTGGGCCTAACCTAATGGGGAATGTGCTCGGGACTTACTGCCCCTACTGTTAGCCTCTTGAAGGCAGGGACCACATCTGTCCCAGTAGTTCATAGCCAGTAAAGTATAATATGCTCAAAATATATTGTTGCAATAATTGAATGATATTTTCAAAATGAGTCAGCAATATCTGTGGTATCCCTCAAAGTTGATACTATGGAGGTTTAAAGAAATAATAGGAACATGCCCATCACAAAGCCCTGCTCTGTTTCCTCCCCTCCCAGTGTTATGTTCGGGTCTTGGAGCCCAAGCCAAACAAGAGAATCATTCACTGAAGGAGAGCAGGACAGGGAAGGATACTGGCACCCTATTGTAAAATAAACATTACAAAAATAGGTTCCTTTACTCTGGAGGAGAGAAGACTTTGGGGATGAGAGATCTAAACATTTGAAGGACTTTTATAGAGAAGAAGGATAAGAATTGTTCTCTGTGGCCTCAGAGGACAAAAGTTAGAATGGGGATGAGAAGTTGCAAGGAGGTTGATTTTATTGCACCATAAAGAGGAACTATGCCATGGAGAGAAGTGGTTGGCAGAGTCCTGGGATCTGTTTGGGTACCTGCTGAGTGGTTAATGAGTGTGCAGGACTTTGGAATCCACCTTCAGAATTTCTCATAAAGTAGAAATTAAATAAGATGATAACTGGGGTCTCTTTCTTGTGGGGAGGGAAGAAAAAGCTGTTGTACTGGTCCATGTAGACCAATTAGGGCTGCTGAGAACCTTGTCTGCCTTGAAAGAGAAATGAAGGGACCCACCAGTTACTATGAATCAGGAGTATTACTAGATGCTTTCTTTACATAGACTTACTTGTCTCATAATACTGGGAGGTTAGTCTTGAAGGAAACATACTGACAGAGGTGGAATAACCAGTCCAGGGCTCACCTTTTCCTGTCTTAATCCTCTCCTGGAACACTGTGTTGTCAATTGGATCCCCTTTACACCGAATCTACTTTTTCTTCATTTAAATAAATGATTTGTGGGTAGAATATCCCTGCCTCAAACTGTTCTGGAACTTTCTTCAGGGGCTTGGATGGCCCTCTAAGCACTGCATTTTGCCTTGTCAGTCAAGACCTTCTCTTTCCTGCAGAGTCCTTGCCGAGGACTCTTGATTGCAGCATTCCATTTCTTTCCCTCTGCCTTGGTGGAGGGTTTCAGAGAGACTTCTGTTGACCTTCTTTTAATTGCTAATAATTATTCAATTTCATATAGCCCACAGTGATAAATATTCATGAAAAACACAGCGTATCAAGATCCAACACTTTAAGCTATTGTGTTTTTTTAATTAAACTGAAACATGGGATTAAATGCAATAAAACAAAAAAAAAGAGAGAGCATATACTGTTATCTATTTCAGTCCTGCTGTGAGACTGTGTGGGAGGCAGATAGGAAACCTTGACCTGGGTGCTGCAGTGTTCTGTCCTAAAGTACGTAAAGGAGACTTCTAAAACATCTGGACCGGCTGGATTCATTCATTCATTCACACACTTATTCATTCATTCACTCAGCACACATTTACTGATTGTTACCATGAGCCTTCCTAGTGCCTCTCAGAGGGATACAAATAGACTAGAACGGGGACCCCAAGGAGCTCACTGTTGAGTCCTACACGAGGCAGCTCCATGAACCAGAATTGCATAGTAAATACAAATAAGCACATAAAACAGCATTCACACAGGGGCAGTGAGCGGCTGGCTGCCTGGGGTGGTAGATGTGGTGTTATAGAAGTGGTGGTCCCCATCAGGACTTAATAGTTTATTAGTCCTGCCTTCAGCGCGTCTTTTCTCGGCCTAGTGAGTCTCATCTCTAGGCGTGTGCCAGAAGCAGGCCACCGACCTTCCCCTCTTCCCCTGGAGAGGCTGTCCCACCTGTGGACTCTGAAGTCGGGCTGCATGGGTTCAAATCCCAGCTCTGCCACTTCCCAACTGCATAACCTTGGGTGAGTCATTTAACCTCCCTTAACCTGCCTTAGTTTCCTTATCTGTAAGATGGGGATAATTCGTAGAACCTACTGTACAGGATTGTTGTGAGGGCTAAACTAGTAACTGCACGTGAGGGGCACAGACCAGTGTCTGGCACACTCGAAGTGCCAAAATGATGACACACGTTATTATTGTTATTTGTACCGAAGCCTTGGCCCATGACTTCCAGGTTCTCTGGAGGGCTCTTGTGAAGTTTTGCTCTGTAGGAAGCAGGCAAGCTGCATGTGCGCCCTTGTGGAGAGGTCTGAATCGCTCGTGAGAGCTTCTCTCAAGCACCAGCAAGAAGGAGGCAACGAAGAGCCTTAGCAAATACTTCCCAGACCACCAGCCTCCAGAAGGAGCAGGAGGCCAGGCAGGCCCTGCGGGGAACAGAGAGCAGGAAGAACAGGCGCCGGGGCAGAGAGCAAACTCCCTACGACCCCACCTCCCGCAGAGCAGAGCTCCACCTCAGTTCCCTTCTCTCCCGGGAAGACGACGAGCTCGCGCATGCGCGTGGGCGTAACACATGCCGATCTCCCTGCTTTCCCACTTTAAAACGGGAAATGTACGTTATTTATTTGCAGCGCAGGCATGGGGAGATGCTCATGAACCAGCATGGGGATTTTCTCCAAGTAAACAAACCCACTTTCTGGAAAGGCAGTTGCTTTTTCCAGCCTGAGAGATGAGGGAGAGCTGGAGAGCGCAGCAGCGCCGCAGGGTTCCTGGCACCCTGGAGTCCCTTCCCAGGTCGACTCCGTCATCCTCCCCCTCTCCTGCCTGCAGTGTGGGGGCTGCTGAGCGAACCCAGGTCCCAGCCCTCCCACGGAACACCACCAGGCTCGTCTTTTTGCGTCAATTCATCCTGTAGCTGTTTGAAGTCCAAGATGGGCTGCCAGTGCTGTAGGCTGAGGAAGAGGCTCTGGGGCGCTGCTTGGTGGGATGAACAGTTCAGGTTAATTTTGCTTAGGGGCCTTGGTTTGCATTCTAGCGCTGTCTGACTTTTAGGGAATCACCAGCTCTCTCTGAGCCTAGGTTCTTCCTCCATCACTAGGTGATTGATCAGAGTCAAAGCCAGAGTCTTTCCCACGGCCAGTTGCATCCTCACCTCATCTCCTGTCTGCTCCTCTAGCTTCCTGGGTCCATCTACACTAGCCTCTCTGTTCTCCAATACCCCAGCAAAACTCCTGTCCCAGGGCCTTTGAATGGACGGCCCCCTTTCTCAGAATGCTCTGTCCCCTGTTAGATGCATGGTTCATTCTCTCCTCTTCTGGTTTTTACTTAAATGTGTCTTCTCAGTCAGTCCTGTCCTGGCCACCCAGTCTAATACTGTGTTCCCCTCCACAAACTTCCCTTTTTCCCACCTTAGTTTTCCTCCTGTAAATGTCCTGCGTATTATATATTTTAATGATTTATCTATTGATTGCCTGTCCTCTGGTGGGAATGCAATCTTCATGAAGACAGATTTTGTCTGTTTTGTTTCCAGGCTGCCATGTGATACTGGGGAGGGGCTGGTGGGGGGAGTATTATAGACGTGGGGAAACTTAGCAAGGCAAGGTGGTAGAAACGTTTTGCGGTTGCCTGCTTTCTGGCTCTCTTTTATTTACAGAGCTATGAAATTTAGTGGCCTCTCCAGAAAGCAGTTTGTTTACTTGGAAAAAATCCTCGTGCTAGTTCATGAGCATCTCGCCTGGCACAACTGGCCCAAAGTAGGTGCCTAATAGTTGGTGAATGAATGAATATGAGGCCAGGTCCTGGGGCTGCATGGCCTGGACTCCTGCACGTATCACCTTTGTGAAGTTGGGCCAGTTTCTTAGCCTCTCTGGGTTTGGCTCCCTTTCCTGTAGAAAGGGGTTAATGATGTAACTACCTTGTAAGGTTGTTGGAGGAGTCTGTGTGAACGTGAATAAGGCCTGAGCCTTATAAGTCCTCAGCGGGTTAGCTTTTATTTTTAAAAGTACTTTTAGTTCTAACATTCTAATTCCAGGTAGAGGGGTGCCTCCTATGGAACTTGGGTCAAGTCCTTAAGGAATGACTTCTGTAGGCACTAGGATGATTAATGCATCCTGCCTCCCAGGCTGCTCTGGAAGAGGATGAGGGACTGCTGGTCAAATTGCAGAAGATGTAGCTTTCTCCAGCATATTTATTTTGCTAAAATCATTGAAGAAACACATGTAGGCAGAAAAGTATTCCAAAATGACACCTGCATTAGGAAACTTGGAGGCTGTGGGTCTGGTAGCAGGAGGAAAGTTGGGATGGAGGGGCCTGGCCCTGGCTTCTGAAGCAAGCCATGAACTGCTCTTGAGGGCAGATACGGCAGCCCTGAAGTTTTCTGCTTTCTGCTCCTGAGTCTTGCTCAGTCCTGGTCCAGAATTTTATCTAGTTATTCAGCTCTTCCCTGGCATCATGGCCATTGTGGGGCCGTTGGGTTTTAGCCAATACTTTGGGACCTCTGCCTACCCCTGACATCTAAGCATGCTTTGGCCCAGGGCCTCACAGAACTCAGAAGCAGGCCCTTCAGTGTTCTAGGAATAGGGACCCTTGTCCTCAACCTGGTGCATCCCCAGCCAACTTTACAGTGGACCATTCAAATCAAGGTAACATTGGACCTGGGTCATGAAGAGTCCAGGGAGCCAAAGAAGACTCTGAGAAGGAGAAAGCCTTTTTAAATGTGGGGCACAGTACTCAAATAGGAAGCTTGAGTACAAGTCTGTGTTTGCCCCTTGGTCTTAGAGACAGGATATACTTCTCAGGGCCAGAATGCCCAAGACTCCAGGTACTTTGGATTCAGAGAAAGCAGATGCTTGGAAATGAATCCTCACTGCCTTGCCCACTTCTGTTCCTCATAATTGTTCTTTATGGGGAAGATAAGAGAAGTGGCCAGCTAAGACCTATCTGGTGAGTCAGTGCATCTTCCAGGATGATTTTTGCCCTCAGCGTGAAGCCTTGAATGAGAAAGGAGTGAGCAGGAAAGAAAGGTATTTTTACCCTTTTGCCTCGATGCTATCATGATGGCTCATTGTGTAGATGCCATGGGTAATTTTTAGTGCCAGGTGGTATTTGTCACCTGATTTTTGTCCCAGCCAAATAGCAGCTTGGAGAGGGGAAGCTAGGTATGGGAGAGATTGGCCTTAGGACTTAGAAGTGACATGCTCGCCGGTTGGCTCACTGGCAGCACCAGTGGCTGGCAAGGCCTGGAATGGGTCCCTCCACATCCATGAAAAGTCTTCTTGTCCAGCCAGCCAAACAATTTGCTTATTCCTTCTCCATGTGTTTGGGGAGCTCCTTCTATATGCTGGGCTCAGGGCTCTATGCTGGGGATACAAGATAGTAAGACCAAGGCCCTCTCATTGAGCTATAACCATCTCAGAGGAGAGCCTTAGAAAGCCTGCAAAGCTCTCTAATAGGGGTCTATAGAAAGTTCTATAGTAACAGAGAATGTTGTCTACATTTTCATGCTATCACCTCCACCAGGAGAGTTCACAGAAGTGACACAGGAACTGTATCTTGAAGGTTCCAGGAATCAAGGTAGTAATTCTGCAGTGGCTCGGGAATGGCTCTGGCATGAGTCATCCCTGGTCTTGACACTCTCCAGGGATGTGACCCTGGATCAGTGAAGGGCTATGAGTCTCAGCTTCCTCAGCTGTAACCCAGGAAGCATGGTTCCACCTTACAGGGTGGCTGCAAGGATTAAAGGAGGTGCCATTCATAAAGCGTGCCTGGCATGTGGCAGGGAATGGAGCTGTTATCGTTCTCTAAGCACTATGGTGCTTTGCTTCATTTCTTGCTCCTGTCTTTAGTTGGTGACTTGGTTGCATTATCTGGAATAGTGACACACAGAAAAGGGGAAGCCCATTCATTCGTTCAGTTAATTCCTCCAACTGGTCAACATTTTTTGAGCACCCACTGTGTGCCAGGCATGGGAGCCACCCCTGGGACACAGATGTAGGTAAGGCTGACTCCTTGCCCTTGAACATTGGCAGGGGCTGCGGTGTGTTTGTGGCTCCTCACTGGACCCTGCAGCTGCTCAGGCCTGTTCCACCACTGGCCACTCATGAGATCTGTGGGCAGGTTTTTTTCACTGCTTCTGTTCTTCAGGTGTCTCAACTGAAGAATGAGGATAATGATAATATCAATTTTATGATACAGTTGAGGGGATTAAATGAGCTACTAAATATAAAGGACACAATGTCAGGTATTGGTTGAAAAGTCCTCAGTAATTTTTTTTTTTTTTTTTTTTGGTGAGACAGAGTCTCACTTGGTCACCCAGGCTGGAGTGCAGTGGCAAGATCTCGGCTCACTGCAACCTCTGCCTCCTGGGTTGCAGCAATTTTCCTGCCTCAGCCTCCTGAGTGGCTGGAACTACAGGTGGCTACCACCACACCTGGCTCATTTTTGTATTTTTAGTAGAGACAGGGTTTTGCCATGTTGGCAAGGCTGGTCTCAAACTCCTGGCCTCAGGTGATCCACCTGCCTTGGCCTCCAAAAGTGCTGGGATTACAAGTGTGTACCACCAAGCCTGGCCTGAAAGAACTCAGTAGACATTGATGTTGATGAATAATTGGAGTATAGACAAATAAATAGATAGCAGACATGCAATACAAGAAGCCCCGAGAGAAGACTGAACTAAGCGTTGTAGAAGCACAGAGGAAGCACAGACCTTTCCTGCAAGGCAGACAGAAAGGAGGCTGCTCTGTGTCCAAGGATGAGCTCATTGGTCACCCTGGGTTGCTTCTAACACCCAGGCCGCTACTCCCTGGCTCCACTGGAATCCTACAGTGGGCAGAAGCTTCTAGGACCATCTACCAGTGTTCTTCTGGAGTGAGATCATGGGGCCATGCAGCTGGGATCAGCTCTCCCTGTCCACCCAGGAGGAAGAGGCAGCAGCTACAAAGGTTGCCTGTATGAGGTGCCCTGGCATATCCTGACCCAGATCACATCCCTCCTGTCTGTTTGAACAGTTTCTAAACCTCTCAGCTAAGCAGTGCCTCTCCCCGTTTATTGAATTTCGTTAGTTTTCTGGCCCAAGCCCTGACCCACCTTCCCCATTTTTAAGCACTTAAAAAAACTTACATATGCTTGGAAATAAGGCCCAGTTCTGTATAGTGATTTCCAGTAGGAGCAACAATTAGTGTTTTGGGAAGGTAGAACATTCTTTGTGGTGCAGAACTATCAGGGGCATTGTAGGACTTAGCATCCCTAGTTCTACCCTTTAAATGTCATTGGTTCCCTCTTACCTTTGACCCCACAAATGTTTTCTAGGGAGTGGAACATCCCCTAGTGAGACCCAGTAGAGCTGATGTAGGATAAGTTTTTGCTTCTGTCCTGGGTTTCTTTGCTGACATTCCTTCCACTTTGGGATTGCCCGGCTTCCTCTTGCCTGACCCTTTTGTCTGCCCCTTACTGGTGGTGAGATCCTGCAGCCCTGGGGTGGGAGAGAGGGAGCTCACGGGAGGAATGGTATTGGGGGAAAGTGAATGAAGTGGAATGAAAGTAGCTAGCACAGGCATCTCTTTAGGGACATCTACTCTAATTTGTCTTGCAGGCCACTATCTCTGTGGTAGGGAAAGGTCAGGTTGGAGGGTATGGCGTGTTCTTTGGAAGTGAGGCTCTAAGCAGGGGCCTGGCTTTCCTTGAGGCAAACAGGGGCTCTATAGGTATGTTCTCTGGTCTTGGTTTTGGGAGGGTGGTAATTTTTGTTGGGGGAGTGGGACAACAGGAGCAGTGGTGACCAGCTGGGACATGGGGGTGGAAGCACAGGGAATGGTGGAAGGGAGTCACCAACTGCTGCAGGCTCAGACTTGAGTGACTTCAGCCTCCTGACTCACCCCTGCACCAGCCTTCTGGATAAATAAAGTAACAAATAACTAATCGTCGTGAGCTCTGGACACCTACAGTTGGTAAATTGCAGAGATGAAAAACCAGGGTCCCTGTGAGACCATTTCTACTCTGATGTAATAGCCAGGAAGTCTCAGGAACCCTAAGGGAGAGCCATTTGGATTCAGAAGGCCATACAACTCTTCCCTCTCCCCCATTGTTTCCTCCTTTGCTCTTTCTCCTTACCCTTTCCTATCTGTCCAGTACCCATCCTTCCTTCTTCCCTCCTTGTCATCAAAACCTGTCATAGCACGTGATGGAAAAGATCCAGGATCCTGGGAGGAGCCCTGTGTAGTTGGTGGTCCCTCTTAGAACCACAAACCTACCCCTTCTCAGGATGCTTATACATCTGTTTGTCCATGTATCCATTCATTCGTTCATGTACCCATCCATGCATCCATCTGTCAGTCTACCCATGCATCCATCCATGCATCCGTCTTTCCATCCATCCATCCATCCATCCATCCATCCATCCATCCATCCATCCATCCATCCATCCATCCATCCGTGTATCCATGCATTCATCTTCCCGTTCATCTATCCATCCATCCGTGTACCCATCCTTCCATCTATCTATTCATCCATCCATGCATCCAGGCATGAATTCATCCATCCATCTGTGCATCCATCCAGTCATTCATGCATTCATCTTTCCATCCTTTTATCCACCCATCCATACATCCATGCGTCCATCCATTCCAGCCCTGCCTTACATCCTCTGTCCACCAAGGTGGCCTTGTTTTTCCAGCTGGACAGTAAGCTCCTTAGATCAGGGATCATGACTCAGACTTTAAAAAAATCATCCAACCAATCTGGCTTGGAAGATGGGATGCTGCCTAACATACTTTGATGCTCTCTGAGCTTCTTACCTCTTCCAGCTGCCTCCATGCAGAGGGCAACTGGATGAATGGAAAAATCCTTTCCTGATACCAAATACCAGTGGCTGAGCTTCCTTTGATGATGAGCAACATCTTTATTCTCTAAAACGAGACAACCCCACATTCAAATGCCTGGAAGAGGTCACCCCAAATATAAATACACACTAAGGTGTAAATGGTCTATGTGAATTTCTTCCCTGAGTGTGTTTGTGCACTGGGGGTAGGGGATAGGAGAGAGCCTGAAGTGTGGGTGGGTACCATGCAGGAGCAGGGCAGAAGAGAAGAAGCCCTCAGGTTTCAAACTGAAGGGCAATAATTTGAGCATGAGAACTCTGTTGCACTGGTATGTCTGGATCCACTGCCTGTCTTGAGAGGGTGGTGGGGAGTGGAGGGCTAGAAGGCACAGGCTCTGGAGTCTGACTCTAGTGGTTCCAGTCTCAGTCCCTGCTTCCTAGCTGTGTGCCTTTAGACAAGTTCTAAGCCTCAACTTCTTCATCTGTAAGCGGGGGACAATAATAGTACTGACAGCATAGGGTTTTCGTGAGGATTTGCTGAAATAAAGCCTGTGCTTTGCTTTCACAGTGCCTGGCACATAACAGCCCAAGAATTTAGTGATCATCATCATCTACATCTCTAGCTTTGGGAGAAGGATTTGGAGCAAAAGGAAGAGGGATTTTCATACTTTGACCATAAATCATAGCATTGTCAGATTTAGCAAATAAAAATACAAATACATTTATGTGTTGTTTATCTGAAATTCAAATTTAACTGGGTCTCCTGCACTTAGTCTGGCAACCCTATCGAGTCTCCCAGCAGCGGGTCTGGATTGCCTCCTCCATCTTGGTCCCAAACTAGAACAGTTGCAGGGTCAGGGAGGTCTCCAAGGAAGCAGCGTTGGGTGGGGCAAGGAATCCCTGTCAGGCCAGTCAGGCCACTTGCCCAGCAGCCTGGAGGCTGAAAGCTCTGAAGCGGGAATGATTTGGGTGAAGGGAGCTACCCAAGCAGAGGCTGCGTGTGTGTGTGTGTGTGTGTGTGTGTGTGTGTGTGTGTGGACAGTTGGAGGGAGGGACCCAGCTGTGGCGCAGAAACTTTGAGCTTGGTGGATGCAGAGGGCGTTGTGAATCAGAGCACGTTGACTCCAGCGCCTGCCAGCCGGCCGTGGGCAGAGAGAGTAGCAGCGTGTGTGGATACGTGCAGGAGCGCAGCGGTGGGGACTGCTTCTGTTTTCTTCTTGAAAGAAGCAGCCTGCGGAGCTCTAAGCATTCTCACCCCTAATGATTGGATTGTTCGGCCTCAACTCCAGTTTTCTCCCTTTCTTGCTCTTTTTGTCTCCTCTCTTTCCTCTTTTCTTCCTCCCCTATCATTTTCTTCTCTTCTCTCATTTCACCCTCTCTCTCAGATTCCCTCCACACCAGCCATTCAGGAAGTGCCTCTGTGGGTGGGATTCTGACGCATCTTTAGTTACCTGCTGTTCCATATGCACAGGCTCTGTTCCGTCCACATGCCGACTCCCAGGAACCTGCCCAATGTGGCCAGTTATTGGCAGCAAGGCCTTGAGTCCTCACTGACAAGGAGATACCCAGGGCAGGTTCTGTGTGACCTGTGGGAGATGAGCCCTGGCCCCTCCACATGGGTATGCATGCCAAGGAAGTGAGAATGTGCCACCCAGATGTGCCCGCAGGTAGAGTATAGCTCAGAGTGGCCTTTTACCCAGTTAACACCCTGCTGCTCCACCTACTTGGGGCACTCACACTTTAGCCCCTGTTCTTCTTGCCTTGGCATTTGAGGCCCTGCATGACTTGCCCTCTTTAAGCATTCTAGCTTCACTTTCCATCACGCCTCTCCTCCCACCTGGAGCTCCAGGTAAATAGAACTGCTTGTAGTTCCAAGAAAGCTCTGTGCCCCTCACACCTCCAGGACTGTGTAACTTTTGTGTCTCTCCTGACTCATCAAGATCCACTTATCCTTCAGTATTCAGCTCAGATACCTCTTCCTCCAGGAAGCCCTTCTGACAGCTACTGGCCAACTTGGCCTTCAGGACTCTTTCTCTTAAGTTCTGCTTACTTTGTCCATGTTGCCATCCACACTTCACAATGTATGGACTTGTGGTTGTTTATTTGCATGTCTGTCTCTTCATGTAGACTGAAAGTTCTGTGAATTATGTCTTTTAATCATTCGTGCCTCAGGGACTTTGCACAAGCTATTGGTTCTACATGGGACATTCTCATCTTCTCACTGTTCACGAGATCTCAGCCTAAATGTCACCTTTTCAGAGAAGCCCACCCTAACTCCCCTTACCCTGGAAAACTACTTTATTTATATAAGCATCCTGTTTTGTCTCTCAGTGGTTTATTACAACTTGACATTTATTTTCATTTTGTCACTCTTCACCACTGGATGATAACATCTTGGAGGGCAGGTGGCTTATGAACTGCTTCACCATCATATACCCAACACCTGGCCCAGTGCCATTTGCTGATGGGCTGGATGGTGAGGCATGGAGAACAGAAACACCGAAGGCCTGGAGAAAAGGAATTCCAGCTCAGCATTTTCTGAACTTGCAGACTGATTTCTCTGTAAACTGTACCATCCCATCTTTTCTGTGGCTAACTGGTTAATTCCAGAGCAGGTACTTCCATTGTGCAGCATTGTTAGCCTCTCTTCTGGCGTGCTTTAATCTTACTGTATGTTTATATTTGGAATTCTTCAGTTTGGTTGCTGTCCAGCCAACAGAAGGGTTCATTTTCTGGAAGCATGAGGGATGTTTAAGGGAGAGTGGCCGCAGTGCCTGGATTGGCTCTGGGTCTGGCTCACTGTGGTATTGAAGTTTCCTTTATCCCTTGCCTGTTGCTGGGAAGCTGGGAGGCTCCCTTATGCAGAGATCTGCCCTGGGTGGTAGTACCTGCAAAGGCATAATTCTCTGGGTTGAAGAACTTCTCTAGGGACTCCTCCAGGTGGGGGAGTGGGATGTGGATTTGAGGGTTCAGTCCTCAGAAGTCCCCATCCCTGGAGTCCCCAACTGAGAGGTGAAGAATGTCAGTTTGGAAACAGCCTGGAGAGATGATCTTCTCAGAGCCCCATACTTTTCAGATGCGGAAACCAAGGCTGATGGAGAAGAAATGCTTTGCCCAAAGTCACAGGGTTGAGGCAGGACTGGAACCCAGGTTTCCTACTTCACCTGGAGTGCTTCACCCTCAGACATAGGCAGACCCTCATGTAGTCCAGAATGTAAATTCAGAGGTGTGGGCTTTTGTGCTGCAAGAACCTTTATATTTATGTTCACCATACAAACAGAAGCCCTCTTTGTTTTCACTTCCTCCTTTTGCCTCCTTGTTCATTATCATGAGAACATTGAGTTAATGAGGACAAGGTCTTGGGTTTCAGGGTAGTGGACAACAGGCATTCTCCTATGGATCCATGATCCAAAGAAGGTCTGCTGACCCCTGGCTGTGCATCGAGGGACCAGGTAAGACCCTGATAGCAATAACTCAATGCTTCCTTTATGGAAGAGAGTCCCCATGTGTGTTCAGAGCACTTTGTGTTTGGATACAGATTTTACAAAGCTGTTTCTATGTGTTTGACCTTTTTGAAGGGTCCACTGGAAAACTCTTCTGCAGCCTGGCTTAGTTCAGGTGTGTGATTACAGCTGGCTCAGGCTCAGACCATTGCATACTGTAGGACAGCGTCCAGGGGGATGGGCTTTGCCAGCACCTGGGGGCAGCTTGTCCCGCAGTACCGTTGCCCTCCTGACATGCAATAAAAGATGGGGAAGGAAGGATTCCATGGTAACAAGGCTGAAGAGCTCTAGCACCATGGTGTCATAGCAACCAAATGGAGGAATTCCATCCACATGGTGACAAGGAGACCCCTGGACCTGTCAGACTCCGACCAGCCCACTGCATTAGCAACCAGGCTGGGCCCCTATGATGGGGGTGAGGGTGGGAGGAAAATTGAAAAAGACTACAGTGGGAGGAGTGGAAGAAGTTGTTTGTGTGGGTTTAGAAAACTAAAAAACAAAATTATTAAAAGAGACAGAAATAGAGAAATCTTTGCTGGATTAGCACCAACTACAGAGAAAAAAAATCAGGCCAAGCTTTAAATCACCTCTTCTGGGAAGTGTTTCCGGATTCACTCTCCCAATGTGGGCCATTGAGTTTTCACCTTCCCTGTCTGGTCTGGAGCATTTGACCCTGGCTCTGGGGACAACATTCACTTCCAGTTTTCCTCCTTTGTTTTTCTTTGTTCCTATAAGACACGGGGCAGATGCTAAAATAATAATTGGCTGCTCTGTCCCTCCCTCACCACCTGTGTTCTTATTGTGTGGTATGTAATTGTTTATGTGTCCATTTTGGTTAACTATATAATGAACTATATAATGTGTGTTTGATTTCCTTTTTCCTTTTTCTTTTTTGAGGCAGGATCTTGCTCTGCCATCCAGGCTGGAGTGCAGTGGTGTGAGCGTAGCTGACTGCAACTTCAAACTCCTGGGCTCAAGCGATCCTCCCACCTCAGCCTCCTGAGTAGCTAGGACTATAGGTGTGGGCCACCACGCCTGGCTGATTTTTTGTTATTGTTGAGATGAGCTCTTGCTATGTTGTCCAAGCTTGGTTTCCTTTTATACTTTGCCTTCCACCCCAGACAAGGGTCTGTTTTTTGTTTTTTTCACCCTGCAGTGTGGACACATACAGATATTCATGAGCTGATCAGGACTTGATTTGGGGTTAGGTAACTGTCTATAGGCTTTTGTGGCTTGGTGTCTGTCAGCAGCCTGGCAGCCTTTCTGAGATGAGGTCATCTCAACAAGGATCTGGGGAAGGGATTGAGCCTTTTTCCTCCTTCCTTTTCAGATGGGGAAGGGGAGGGGGGATGCAGAGTGTGGCAGGCCTTGGGGAGAAATAACAGAGGGAAGAATGGATGAGGGAGATCTGTGCCTGCAGCAGCAGAGGAAAGAAACTGAACGTCAGCCTTCTTGTCATGTGTCTGTACCACAGTGCCTTAGTGTTCAAGGGCAGCTTTAGATGCACAATTTCTCTGAGGCTTTTGGGCACAAGATGGACTGAGTTTTCTGTGTATACACGATGAGTTCCTACAAAGTTGCACCATGGCTTATATGACTTTCAATGACAAAAACTGCAATTACTCTTGCACCAACCTAATACTTCTCTGTCCTCCATGGTCCCTGCACTAGGATTAGCATACAGTAGGTACTCCATATTTGTTGAATGAGTCATCATTCTTGTCTTTGTCCAGTTTACACTCTAACTGGGAAAATGAAACATTTCTCCATGGATCACCAAACTTCAGAGACATTAATAGACTATACATTTTCAAGTGTTAAATAAGGATTTGTGGACCATTGAGTGAATATTTGGGGTATGTGGCAGTAGGGCTTCGGGTTGGGGAAGTTCAGAAACAATTCATGATAACCCAGGCTGGTGGTCTAGGCTATAAAGAAAAAGCATGTCTCTCTTCTGTAAGCAGGGCTGTCATTGCAGCCCAGTGAGAGAACTCTATCCCTGGGGGCCTCAAACTTCAGTTGAATCAGAATCATCTGGAAATCTGTTTAAATCTGCAGCTGCTGAGGGCTGGCCCAAAGATTTGATTCAGCAGTCCTGGGAATCTGCATTTTTAACAAGCTACCCATATGCTTTTATGGGAGTCCCTTGGGGACTACACCCTTGGAAATGCTAGTCTACCCCAGGGGCATTCCTCGTACAGTGAAGCCTCTTTGAGCCACATAAGCTTCAGGGCTTGCAATTCTTAGGGGATTCACAAATAGTTTTAATAGCAGTAAGGTAGCCTCTGTGGGGCTGGCAGATCCAGGAACCTTGCTTTCCTCCGCAGAGGAGAAAGCATCAATCTGGTCTTTCGTTATCCTTTGCTTGTGCAGTCACGAGGCAGATTGGCTGAACTCCAGTGTATGGAATGGAAAGTGAGGATGCCCTCACGGATATGTGAGGTTTACACACAGGTGATGAGGGTGAGCTGGCATTTCAGCAAGCCACACCATGGGAGCTGTGAAATGCACCAGAGGATAGAGAGTATCCGAGAGATGACTTGCCATGTTAGGGGATGTCTTTAAAGACAGGAACGCAAAGCTATTTATAAGCCAACATACTTTGCAGAGAATTCAGGAAAACCCAACCAATATACTGCACTTTCTTTCATTCTGACTTTTCCTGCTGCATTTTGGCTCTTGGGTGGGTATTGAGGATTAGGACAGCAATCCTGACTGATAACCAAGAGCTGACTCCATACGGACACAGTGCTAAGCCCTGAATACTCCTTGTCTCGTTTAATCTTCGCAATGACCCTGTGACGTCTATGTACCACCATTCTCCATTTAACAGTTGAGGAAACTGAGGCTTCAGGAATAACATGTCCAGTGATCTATAGCTAATAATTGATGGATCCAAGATTTGTTGTCAGTCTGTAGGTTGGAAACATTATATAAGGAGTAGATTCTTTTATTTACCTGCCCTCTCTCTCTTTCTTGTTCTCTTCCCCCATGTGCCAAAATGTGCATTCCTGTCTCATCCAATTTATCCCATATAGCTTCTATTTTTGGTAGTTTATTATAGGACATGGGGAGTGGAAATGTAATGGAAAATAGATTTTTTAAAGCATCCATTTGAAACCAAACCTCTCTTCAGCAAGACACACAGGATGAGCACAGGTTTCTATGCAGGACACTGGGTAGTTGAAGTCATTACAGAACAACAGAGCCTTGATATGTGTGGTTGTTAGCAAAGCCCCTCGCCTGTGAATGTGACAGATGTCTTCTGCTTGATAGATTCCTTTTCACATTAGATTCAAGAGTTCTTTTCTCTCCTTCCTCTTGGTGGGCAGAGGGACAGGCTTACCAACATAAAATTTAGCCCAAGTTTTAAAGGTGAGATGCAGAGCCAGGAACTGCCCTTCTCTGAGACAGGCCCCTGAGTGAGCTGTTGTTGGTTTGGGGAAGTGACAGGGTATTAGGGAAGGAGCTTGGGAAGCAGATGGTTCAAATCCTACCTCTCCAGCTCACCTTGGGCCAGTTACTTTATTTCTCTCAGTTGCTGTGTCCTGATTCCTAGAACATGGATATTAGGGTTTTGAAGGTAGTGGATGCTGAGGCACATCCCCAGGATCCCTTCTTCAGGACGAGCCTTCATTCTCCAGCTGCTTTAAGTACTGGCAGCTAAGCTTCTCCCTAGGAATTGCACTCAGATATAAAGGGTTTCAAAGCCCAAAGTTACCCCAGTCCCTGGGGGCAGCCTGTGTCCATGTCAAGGGTGAAAAGGCCTGGCCATCTTGTCTCAAGGCAGGATGGATGCAGAGCTCCCCATAGGTGGACATGTGCCTCTGTTATGGCTGCATCACAGCTTAACTCCTTCTACCCAGCCTTCATTCCCCCACAGGAGTTTGTCCTTCAGATATTCCCACACTAATTTACCTCCTACATGTACATTTCTGTCTCAGAGTCCTGCATATGCAACTGAAGACACCTCACTTACAGGGTTTTGTGATGATTATATGAGATTATTGATATAAGTGCCCACTATAGGTCTTGGAAAACAGTAGGTCCTCTGAAAATGTAGGTTGTATTTTATTGGTTTTAAAATTCCATAGAAACTCTTAGACCAAACAGCTTTTCAGTATTTTGGGAAAGTATTGAGTACGCAGTCATGATCAGGGCTCGATAAATTTCAGCGAAAATAGGAATCCTTTGTAGCTATGAAGGACGGCCTCCTGTCGATTCATGTCAAACTTCATTATCAGAAGTGGTTTGGGACATTCAGATCAACTTTGTGTAATGGAATTTTATCGTGATGATTTTTGTCTATTTTATAAGAAATCATATACTCTCTGAAGGAGAATCTTCCCAGAGATATTTTCACTTGTAGAAAGAGATTAAGCAAACTCAATCTTTTAGTGAGGAATTAATGGGGAGAAGAAGTGTTATAAATCCAGTAGTGGGGAGGGGTGTGGGTGTGTGTCCCTAAGGATGTATTGGTGGTTTGTTATTTGCTAGGGGGTTAGGGAGCTTCGTGGATGGTTACCAGTGGGAGTGGTCAGGATATTGGAGGCTCCATGGAGGGAAGAGGATCTAGTATACCGTTTAAAAAGAACATCTCTTGTAGGTGGTTATAAAAGAAGTAGAAAAGAGATGGGAAGAAATGCACATATTACTGAAATGGATAAGATAAAAAATGAAAGGCCATTCTTTATCCCTGCCTGCCAACATGAGTTCCATTCCTCAGAGGTAACTACCCTCACAAGTTTAGTGCCTATCTCCCTCAGCTTTCCTCTCTGCATGTGTGATCATATGCATGCAAATTTGTAATGTGGGTATGTACGTATATATCTTTTTGAAAATGGTTCCATCATGCATTCTACTGTGTAATTTGCTTTTTTTTTTCACCCACTGTATTGGATATCTTTCTAGATCTGTATATATAGATTGACTTTATCCTTTTTAATATTTGTGCATAATACTCCATTAAATACCTGCACTAAAATTTACTCAAAATGACACCATTGCATTAATTCACAGTAGTCAAAATATTGAAACAGCTTAAATGTCCAATGGTGGCTGGATGGATAAAGAAATTGTGATATATATATACACACATATATATATAATGGAATATTATTCAGCCATAAAATGGGAGGAAATCCTGCTATTTGTGACAACGTGGATAACCTGGAGGACATTATGCCAAGTGAAATAAGCCGGACACAGAAAGACAAATACTGCATAATCTCACTTACATGTGGAATCTAAAAAAGTTGAACTCATAGAAGCAGGGAGTACCAGGGACTGGCGGGTGGAGGATATGGAGATACCTTGCACAAAGGATACACAATTTCAGTTATAAGCTGAACCAGTTCTGCGTATCTAATGTCCAGCATGGGTGGTGATGGATGTATTAATTTGATTTTGGTAATCATTACACAATGTAAATCAAATCATCACACTGAACACCTTGAAAATATTCAATTTTTGTTTGACAAGTATTTTAAAATAAATAAATCAATCAATACATAAATTATCCCTGATAGATATCCATGTTGTTTCCAGCTGTTTGATATAGTAAACAATGCTGCAAGTGAATATCCTTGTTCATATATCCATGATACCATTTAAACATATGACTGTGACTTGCATAGGGTTGGATGCACAGTAGGTGTGGAGTCAATAATTGTTAAATTGAATTGAAGGCTATGTGCATGCAGCTTGCTGAGAGACCAAAGGGGCATAGCTCTGACTAGCACACCACCAGGGGCTGATTTTTCAGGAGAGACTGACTATCATGTAGATTTGGACAAGGAAAGGGCCTGGTGCACTGAAATTCTCCTGGGTGAGAAATTGCTTAGGTCTGATGGTCTGCTTACTGGGTCTTCTTGTCATTCTTCATGTCACAGAAAACCTTTTCTTTACATCAGGGTTAGCCTGTGTACTGATGCTAAGGGAGTTGGTGTTTTCTTCCTTTGTAGTTTTGGGGCATGGACTTTGATCTGAGTGCATTTATGGATGATCACAGGGCTGTCACCCAAGCCTGTTAAAATGTTCACAGGTGCTTCTGGCTTTACATGACAAGGGGGCCTATTCAAAGACAACAGGTGGCTGGTGCTGAGCCTCCAACATGTAAATAAGCATTGAATGTGATCACTTATGAACAGTTAATTTTATGTTGCATCCAGAACATGCTCTATGACATAGTAGTTGATCCACAGACCCATTAATGCATCTAAATGAGGGGTCTGGTTTAATGATGCTATTCAGCATAGTCATGGTCCTGCCTCTGATTTAATTCTATCACTCAGGAATCCAAGCAAGCCCAGCACAATGGATGCTGCCTGCACCTGTTGTGCTTTATCAAAGAGTGACTTTTAAGTTTTTTGTACAATATTACCAAATGTTCAGAGGAGGAAGTTTTCATGAGGGCCATGAAATAATTGGAACAACTCTGCTAGGAAGTCATGGACCATGTGAGTTCATTCTGTAGTATTTTTAGTTTTTCAAAGCACTCTCATTTCTTTTGTATAGCATTCTTGTGAAGTAAGGAAGGCAGGCATTCCCAGCCCCATTTTACAGATGTGGAACCTGAGAGTCAGAGTTTAGTGGCTTGTACAGAGTCACAGGGGCCCTGAGACCCAAGGCCTGAGACCCAAGCCCAGATTTCCTGTTTTGTGGTCATTGCACTCTTTTTTGCAAATAACAACCCAATGGACTTGTCAAAGTGGTGTACACACAGACTGAGTACACTTACACATAGCACACTGAGCACACAATGAGTTTAATATGTGTGAATTCCTGAGTGAGAGTTGTTAGGATTTAGTTTTGATTTGATACTCAACAGCCCCTCTTTATTGCCACACCCATGTTTCAACCTGTTGCTGACCATTCTCTTTAACAGAGGCACACACATGCACAAATACGCATTTATGGATGATCACAGGGCCCTGACAAATTAAATAAAAAGTTATTTTGGAAGAAAGAGAGATGATGTCATTCATCATTTGACCCATTATTGAGCAAATGGCTATCCTGTGTAACTCTAGTCTGGACATAGAGAAGGACAAAACTTTGCAAAAGAATCATCCCTACCCTGAGAAGCTGGCATTATAGTTGGGGAGATGAGAAGATGCGATTAGATAACACAGGGAAGTGTGTAATCAGTTGCCCATCATGAGCTATGAAAACTTTTCTTTCCCTAGGATTTTGGAGAAAGTAGGGTCCCTGTGGGATGGAGGAGTCAAGGAAGCAGCATGGGTCCTTAAGTTCTCATAACAAAAGAATCTTAGGTGCTAGGTAGAATTTGGATGAAGGGAATGGGAAAAGGAAGACGATTCTATCACATATAAGCTCCAAAAATTTGGGGTTCAGAGAGGAAACATCAGATAGCTGTAAACAGAAGGGATCAGTCATCTTCTGATTATATTTGTTAGTTTCCAGAGGAACTTACAGAGTGCCCAAATCACTGATTCCTGGGACGTTTTGCAAAGAAAAGTCCCAAGGGTTTAGGTATAAAACGATAAAAGCCTGGACCACCAAATATCTTGCAGACTGAATACTTCAGGCATTAGCTGTGGGTGTCCCAGATTTCCTAGTTGTCATTGCTATATCATCACCATCATCATTAGCCCCATGGGACATGTATGCAGAGCTCTTGACTGGGGAGGTTCTGGTGGTATTAGAAAACTTGTTTCCATGGAGTCTCCTCAAGAATATAAAACTGATCCTAAATATGAGTCAGTATTTTACCAAGTAATTGCCAAACAGCAAAGAAGTATGAGCTGAGAGGGGAAAGTTAACTTTGGGCTAAGATATGTAGGATGGTTTCAAAGATGAGGTGAGACCCAACTGGCTCTTGACAAGTATGTGGGCTCAGCATGTCAGATAAGTGAGTAGGAGATGAGCGGCAAGACCATTGCAGGTCTTTGAAAAGACCTTAGAAGACTACCTTTGGAGATGTGTGGAAGTGGAAATATGATGGCATGTTTGGGAAAGAGTAGTCCAGCTTTTCTGAAGAGCAGGGTCCTTGTGGGATATTAGATAAGGGGAGGAGAAAGGGGCTATGATATGGGGTCTGTAATGCCAGTTTAAAACCTCTAAGAATTTAGATACAAAGTATTAAAAAACCACAGAGGTAATCAGGAAATTCTAGATTGTCAGAAAACCATAGGAGCGAATAGATTTTTAAAAATATGAATGATTTTAGAAGATGGATGATTTGCTGTTACCCATTATGGTAATTGCATCTGGATGCAATGTGAGCTTTATTCTAGTAGCAATTCATTATGAGACACTTACAGATTATTTTCTCACCTAGTCTTGAATAAAAATGTAATAAATACCCATCCAAGGGGCTGCTGACAAATTGCAAACATAATATGCCACAGACCAGAATTAAGTCAAAGCATTGCCTAAGGCTGGGCTTCAGAGTCACAAGTGGTTGCTTGGACGCTGAGCTGTGATTTTAGGAGAGGGTGGCTTGCCCTCAGCCGTCGGCATTCTGCTCCCTGATCACTTTATATAGGAAAATCAGGTGGCCTGAGGTGTGCATTCCCTGTACTGGTCAGGAAGCTTTGGGTGACAAGTGAAAGAAATGAAACTCAAACCTTAACCAAATGAAAAACTTAACTAAAAATCCAGCATGGAAGTAGCTTCAGTCATGGCTGGAGCCAGAGGCTTAGCGTGGTTATGAGTCTGGCTTTCTTTCTCTCTCTGTTTCCAGTGCTGCTTTCCTCATTGTTAGCTTCGTGTTCCAGCAGACTCCATGTGATGGGAAGGTGCATTCTGGCAATTTAGAGCTTGCATTGACCAACGGAGAAGGTGGTATCTTTTTTCTTTCTCTTCCTTTCTTCATTTTATTCCTGAAATTGTTGACTCCACTTGGATCATGTGTCCACCCCACCTCTGGACCAATTACTGGTCAGCTTGAGGAGGCAGAATTCTCTAATTGACTGCCTCATCAGAATAAAATGGAGTGGGGAGAGCAGTTTCCAAAGGAAGGGACATGGGCCAGACTAAAGTGGGAGTGGGTGGGGAGGGAGAGATCAAAGTGATACCAATTGATGCTGACTGTCATGGGGTGGGGCTTTATGATCTTCTGGCTTTAGGTGCTCTTCGGTCCACACAGCCAGCCTCATGCCTAGAATAAAAGGCAGGGGCTCAGCCTTAGCCTAGAGTACAACAAAGGATGTGAATATCAGAGACAGGGACCTATTGGATCTCACAGCCAACCACAACCCAAGCTTTTTAAGTCTGTAGAAAGTGACTTACATCTTTGAATTTTTATTCCGAATTCCAGTTAAAGTTATTCATACTGATAGAAGACTGTTATTGCTTAGCCTTCAGAAGAAGAAGAGGTTGAAGTTCTTCCCTTAGAAGTTACCAGAATTTAATCCGTGGAAAGTTTCCCATCTTGCATTTGCTGTACTTGGACTAAGGCTCTTGTAGGAGGTAAAATCCCTGGCTTTTGTTCTGCTGTGCCATGTTCCTATTTACTGTGTGTTCCACCTCTCTGGAAAACAATCTGGGCTTGGAGAAAATATGCGTAAGCAATGTTTAGCATTTACCTGTTAGGGTCTTATAAAAATCTCACAGCAAGTGTGGTTAATACATCCTTTCCAAATCATTGGTTTGGAGAAAGAGGACAAGGGGTTAGGAGATGGACCTGATTTTCTCCATTTGGTCGATACAGGAAATAGGACATAGCAGGGTTAAGAGATTTTCAAAGGAATATCAGTGGCAAAACCTAAAGACAGAAGATGGCACTCTTAATTACAAATCAGTTTTCTTAACAATCGGTCTTTGTCTTTTCTGATTCCAGTACATTATTTCCTTTCAAAAGGGTAGCACCTTCAACAGTCACTTTCACTGGAGAGCCCATTCAAATCCATTGGTGAGCCCAAAGGATCATAGCCAAGAAATCATTTAATGAGATCTAGACCATTTTACAAGGCATGCTGAGTTTCCATTTATTGTAGCACTGCATTCAATGTACATTTCTCTGATTTTTCTTTTAAAATGGAGTGAAAAAAGTTTGTTTTCTCTAGCTTTCTCACTGATTGCTAATGCTAAGTGCAGTGGTAATGAAAGGAGTAGCTGTCTGGTTCAAGAGTTCAGGCAAGAGTAGATATTATTGACAAGAGGCTTCTAAGCAGGTATCAAGTATTGAGTAAATTTCATTTTGTGATTTTATTTTTTTTTGGTATTGGGTAGAAAAATTATCCTTTCCAGCTCTCTGGACATCAGTAATATTTTATTTAATTTCAGCTGCTATTGTTGATGCTCATGTTGTTATTATGTGAGTTTGTGCCAGGAGCTGGTAAATTTCTTTTGTAAAAGGGCATATTGTAAATATTTTGGTTTTGTGGGCCACCGGGTGAGCTACTGGACTCTGCTATTGTGTGAAAGCAACCATACACAATGCATACATGAATGGGTGGGCCTGTGTTCCAATAAAGCTTTATTTACTGAAACAGATGGAGGGTCAGATTTGGCTCATGGGCAGTAGTGTGCAGACTGCTGGTGTATACAGTCTGTTGGATTCTGTCTATGTGGACTGCTCTGTTTGAGCACAATGGAAACACACTGTTTTCATATGGTTTCTGTAGCCGCCATCCAGTTCCCTTCCTTTTCCCTTCAGAACTGTGTTACAGGATACAATTATTATCACTACTATTTTTTTGAGACCGAGTCTCTCTCTGTTGCCCAGGCTGGAGTTCAGTGGCACGATTTCAACTCACTGCAACCTCTGCCTCCCAAGTTCAAGTGATTCTGTTGCCTCAGCCTCCTGAGTAGCTGGGAATACAAGTACCTGCCCGCCACCATGCCTGGCTAAATTTTATATTTTTAGTAGAGACGGGGTTTCACCATGTTGGCCAGGCTGGTCTCGAACTCTTGACCTCAAGTGATCCGCCTGCCTTGACCTTCCAAAGTGTTGGAATTACAGGCGTGAGCCACTGCACCTGGCAGGATACAGTTTTTAAGTAGTGTTTCCAAGAGCTCCATTTCCAACGTTTACAATTTTATCTTAAGAGCTATGGACCTTGGACTGCACTCAGGGGCCCGATTTTAGTTCTTCAGAAGCAAAGACTGTAAAAATCTCCTGTTCTGGTGCTGGGGTTCAGGTACATGGTCTAGTAAAATAGTACTAGACAGACGATAATAGAGTGCTAGACTGGGTGACCCTGAGTAAACCACTTAATCTCAGGGAGTCTGGTCTCAAATCTAAGAATATCTAGCTTGCTCATTCCACAGGGTCGTTGTGAGGATTATTCATTCATTCAGTTTCTCTTTAGTGAGCACCTACTTCCTGCCCTGGCTTTTGCTAGGCATTGGAGAAATAGTGGCAAACAAAACAGGGAAAGGCCTACCCTTATAGAACTTACTTTCAAGTGATCAAATTTGTTGATGTAAGGGAGAGAACACTTTAAATCGATTGATTATACAAGAGGTTAGATTTTCCTGACCATTTTAAATAAATAGCATCCCAAAGTCCAAGGGAAATTTTGGTCATTTTATTAAGAAGTTGAATTCTTTTTTTTTTTTTTTTTTTGAGACAGTCTTACTCTGTCCCCCAGGCTGGAGTGCGGTGGCTGGGTCTCAGCTCACTGCAAGCTCCGCCTCCCAGGTTTATGCCATTCTCCTGCCTCAGCCTCCCAAGTAGCTGGGATTACAGGCGCCCGCCTCGTCGCCCGGCTAGCTTTTTGTGTTCTTTAGTAGAGACGGGGTTCCACCGTTTTAGCCAGGATGGTCTTGATCTCCTGACCTTGTGATCCGCCCGTCTCGGCCTCCCAAAGTGCTGGGATTACAGGCTTGAGCCACCGCACCCGGCCAAGAAGTTGAATTCTTAAGAAAGCCAATTGGATGGCAGTTTAGGTAAAATGATTAGGGTTGAGGACCAGGGCAAGGAAAGAATGAAAACCAAGTTTAAAAGTGGCCTGATTAGCCGGGCTCGGTGGCTCATGCCTGTAATTCTAGCAGTTTGGGAGGCTGAGGCGGGCAGATCACGAGGTCAGGAGATCAAGACCATCCTGGCTAACACGGTGAAACCCCGTCTCTACTAGAAATACAAAAAATTAGCTGGGCGTGATGGCGGGCGCCTGTGGTCCCAGCCTCTTGGGAGGCTGAGGCAGGAGAGTGGCGTGAACCTGGGAGGCGGAGCTTGCAATGAGCCAACATCGTGCCACTGCACTCCAACCTGGGCGACAGAGCAAGACTGTCTCAAAAAAAGAAAAGTGGCCTGATTGCTCAAATGGTATTTCTGGTTCTAGATCCTCGAGGAATCACCATACTGTCTTCCACCGTGGTTGAACTAGTTTACATTCCCAAAAACAATGTAAAAGCATTCCTATTTCTACACAGCCTTGCCAGCGTCTATTGTTTCCTGAATTTTTAATAATTGCCGTTTTGACTGGTGTGAGATGGTATCTCATTGTGATTTTGATTTGCATTTCTCTGATGATCAGTGCCATCATCCTCAGCAAACTAACACAGGAGCAGAAAACCAAACACCACATGTTCTCACTCATAAGTGGGAGTTTAACATTGAGAACATGTGGACACAGAGAGGGGAACAATATACCAGGGCCTGCTGGAGGGTTGGGGGTGAGGGGAGGGAACTTAGAGGATGAGTAAATGGGTGCATCAAACCACCATGGCACACATATACCTGTGTAACAAACCTGCACATTTCGCACATGTATCCTGTTTGTTTTTTGTTTTTGTTTTTGTTTTTTTTAGAAGAAATAAAGAAAGAAAAGTGGCCTGATAGAGCTGCTTTCTACTAAAGTTCACTTCTGAAAGAAATCAGAGAGGTTTTCGACTCCATCAGGGTTCCAGACCTGAGGAGATTATCATTAAAGTTAGCTAGTCAAGGGTAAAAATTAGAGTGTAGGAGGATTCATTTTGAAACATTGTCAGCAACCAGCTGGAAAAAAATAGCAGCAACTGTGATCACTAGGAAATTTCTTGGAGGGTGTAGAAGTGTTTCAGGTAATCTAATCTATCACCTACTTCAGTGGCCTTTGGATGGTTGGATAAGCATTTCAGTTTAGAAGTAAATATCACTGAACAGGAAGGAGAATAACATGGTTATTTAAAACTCTGAGGCCTTTTGGCCGGTTTTGGATTTGTTGTTGTCAGCCAGACCTGATAGCTCATCCCAGTTCCCTTGTTTTTTTTTTTTTTTTTTTTTGAGACAGGTTCTCTCACTGTCTCCCAGGCTGGAGTGCAGTGGCGCGATCATGGCTCACTGCTGCAGCCTTGACTTCCTAGACTCAAGTAATCCTCTCACCTCAGCTTACTGAGTTGCTGGGACCACAGGTGTGCACCACCATGTCCAGCTATTTTTTTTTTGTTTGTTTTAATTTTTGTAGGGACAATATCTCCCTATGTTGCCCAGGCTGGTCTCAAACTCCTGGGCTCAAACAATCCTCTGGCCTTGGCCTCCCAAAAACCTGAGATTACAGGAATGAGTCACCATGCCCCAGCTGACTTCAACAGGTTCAACTACAATATTTACAGAGGGAGATCTTTGGGTCCTGGGTGAGGAGGGAAACTGGGGATGAGGTAGGGATGGGTGCAGGGGTCACCAGATCAGAGGCAGACCTGCTTATAGCCTTCTGAAGATAGACTTTCTACAGAATGAATGTGAAAAGGTTTTGTAAAGTGTAATGGACCAATTTTTCCCTAGTGCCCTAGGGAATGTGTGTTCCATCCATGCAGATCCTTGCATGTTGCCTGTAAAATAGCAAACATGCAAGTAATTGTGGAAAGGATCACCTTTGCCATCATATGTTCAGTGTTCCAGCCATACCAACTCATTCACAGATCCACAAATGCACTATGTGCCTTTATAGATACTGTTTTGGTGCTTGGCGTACCCTCCCCCTCTACTTTGCCTTGCTAGCTCTTGCATCCTCTTTAAGTGTGTACACAGCTGCCCTTTCCTTCCTAGAGGTTTTCTTCTCTCCTCCACCACAAGTCTGGTTCAAATGCTCCACCTTAACCCCCTCTTCCCTCATTTCCCAACCCCCGATATGTCTATTATAGTCCATGACTCAATAAATTGTAGACATTTGTATTTTATGATGGAGACCAATTCTTGGTAACTGAAAAATTTGTCTGAACTTTAGGGAAATCATTAAAAAATACATAATGCCCTGGGAGTATTATTTTAACTTAAAGTTTAGAGATGTGTTTTTATTTGCTCATCTTTTGATATGGACAGGCCTTAGGTTTTTTTGTTTTTTGTTTTGCATATTGGTCTGCTGATTAGAGTTCTGGATTATCTTTCTTGTTTAAATCACATCGATAATACATCTATGATTTCCAGTGCCCAATTTTTTTTTCAAGGAGTAGAAACCAACTGGGAAAGCAATTTAAAGACTCTAGATTCCTCCCTACTCCCAGTGTTTTATACTTTTCCCACTCACACCGAATTAGGTTCAACTACATTTTTAAGTGACTTACCTTTATCTGGTCTTTGCAAAACATTTAACTAAACTTTGATAGAAACATTTTTTGGTACTCATCTTCTGTTGATTTACATATTACTTAATTAAATAATGTAATTATAATAACGTGTGATGACAATGATAAATGGTTTTGAGAATGGACACAGTTGACTCCTGTAAACACGTACCTCAGCTGTGGGAGAAGCAGTGCTTGTATATACGAGAATGGAATAACAGATGACCCAACTGGTAGGAATAGCATGAAGTAGGCATCAGAAACAATGGAGAATCCCAGTTAATCCAGCAGCTCAGTGGAGCACAAATTAAGGGAGCAACATAGATTGAGCTAGTCCAATGCCTGTTCGAGTGGATGTTCAATAATTTGTTAAACAGATGTGAGAATGATCCAGGAAGTCGAGCACTTTTGGGGATATGAGTTTCAGGACCACTGGATTTGAACTCATAATTGGCCATCTCCTCTACCTAGAGGGGTGCTGCGCCCGAGTCAAAAGACTAGAGCTTTCCCACTGTCTGCGAAATGAGACTGTGAAGAGAAATCTCTTCTCCAAGAGCAGGGCACAGATTTCTTGCTGAGGCTGCCAGCTGTTGCTGACGAGTATGAAGGTCTCCCCGCTTGCTCCCTGGATGCCCTCTCTGCCATTCCTTCTTGTTTAAGCTCCTCTTCTTTGGCTCTGAAACCTGTGAAATGTTTGGAGCCTAGAGTTTCTTTTTTTTTGTTTGTTTGTTTCTTTTCTTTTTTTTTTTTTTTTTGAGATGGAGTCTTGCTGTGTCGCCAGGCTAGAGTGCACTGGCATGATCTCAGCTCACTGCAACCTCTGCCTCCCGGGTTCAAGTGATTCTCCTGTCTCAGCCTCCGGAGTAGCTGGGACTACAGGCATGCTCCACCATGCCCAGGTAATTTTTGTATTTTTAGTATAGGCGGGGTTTTACCATGTTGGCCAGGATGGTCTCGATCGATCTCTTGATCTCGTGATCCACCCACCTCGGCCTCCTAAAGTGCTGGGATTACAGGCATGAGCCACTGTGCCTGGGCCAGAGACTAGAGTTTCTTGAGAGATATACCACTGAAAGAAGCTATCTGTATTAAAATTTAGTATGTGTAAACTCCTTTAATGAACCTAGTTCCACCATAGCATATGGAAAGTCAGATGGTAAGGGGTGCGATGTAGGCATCAGTGTCGCACTCCTGGTATAGTACCACTTCCCTGTGGATAATTTTACCTTACCTATAGGGAGGCACTCACAAGAAGCTTATACACACACACATACACATATGTAAATTTATGTGTTTTATTTATACCTACATAAGCATATACATACACACATACATAATGTATACATGTACATCTATAAGCTCTAGCTCTATAATGACTTTTTCTTCTAAACGTGAGACAGATCAGTGTGGGCACGTGGAAGATTGCTGTGGTTGCAAGGTCAGCTCTTGCAATCTAGGGACTGTGGAGAGAGACAGAGACTAAAGTTTTTCGTGTGTGTGTGGTATTGGAGTGGGGGTTGCTTAAATTAATGAATTAATGGAGAGAAGTGTGATCTATCTGAGGCATCACATAGAGACAGGGCAGTCAGGCTTATCCACAAGAAGGAGCAGTATGAATTGAGTCCAAGAGCCAAAAAAACATACTGATGTAGTGGCTAAGAGCACATTTCCTAGTTTCAAATAGTTCTGGGTACAAAATCTGGCTCTGCTACTTACTAGCTGTATATGTAGGCAACTTACCTTAGTGCTTTGTGCTTTAGTTCATAAGAAAGAGAACAATAGGACTTCCTTCACAGAGCTGGTATGATAATTAGATTTTATATGTAAAGTAATATACACAGTGCCAGCCATTCAGTAAGACACTTAAAAATGTGATATTCTTATAAATATTAATTGTATCAGGGGACAGCACAGGAACCTGCTATGGGGGCACTTTTTGGCACTAATTGAGATAGAAAGACCTTCACTGAACCAGACTCTCTGATTAACACTGTGTAGTAAACTGTAGTTCTAGGTACTTTGGGGCTAGGGGGAATCAACGTAGTAGATTTCAGGACCACCACAATGCAGGTTTACATGTAATAGGAGAGAGGTGGCTAACATCCTCAGAGGAGGACCTGAGTCACATTCAAGGAAAATATACAAATGAATATCAATGATGAGATCCTATCCCATGCGGGGATTGAGATACCCTGGGCAGTTTGTTTCACCTGCCTTTAATCATGGATTAACACTCAAAGGCTGAGAGCTAGTTAAAACGTATCTGCCTCCTGCCTATTTCGGAAACCAGAATAGAATGCCTGTTGCTCTCCTTCCCCCAACCTCAGCTCACTCCAAGCTTGTTCTTCTTTATCCCTTATATTAGGAAGGATTTGCCCATGACAATCTTGAGACCTAATGTCAGATACACTTGGGATGCAGATCTTTTATTGCAGAGAAGGTTGGACTTGACACGTGAGAGGGGTTGAGATGAATGAGTTTCCATTGTATTTATAGAAACTCAGTGCAGTATCTCTCAAGGTATAAATAGAACAATGGAGTGTTGACAAAGGGGCTGGTTTTCTGTAACTGTGGAAACCCTGCAATTATTCCTGGAACTACACTCATTGTTTATCTGCATCTGAATTTTAATAAACAGGGCTCTTGCTGTTTATTCATGAATTTTCAAATGGAAATATCTCTCCCATTATTATCCCCTTCTTGTGAGTCAGGCCCCATCTTGCAAATTTGCAGCTGAGTAAATATACGGAACATTAGCAGCAATTAGATAATTGGTGCTCCCAGATCAGCCCACCCACAGCTGTGAATGAATATGGACTGCATGAGTGTCACCTGGTGCAGCCTTCCTGATGGCACTGCATGCAACCACAGTCTTGCAATTAAGCACAGAATTTTACCAGCCCTAGTCCTGGCCCTCCTTTCTCCCAAGAGACCCAGACTAGCAAGGTAAGTGAGGTTCCCTGTTTGTTCTTCCAGCTGTCAGTGTACAATGAGAGATGTTAGGCCAAAGAAGTTGGTAAAGAAGAGAAAGTCCATTTATCTTCGCTTCGTTGATTGCTAAATTGCTTTTGATAACTTGTTTGGTGCATATAGCCAGCAGAATTTGTGTTTGGATCTGGGCTAGGGAGTTGGGTCATAAATCCTGTTTTTCTGTAAATCTCCCAAAACTTGCTAGCTCTGGGCTGGCCACTTTTTCCCCCCCATCATCAGTTTTTTGGCCTCTGGCGTTAACTTGGGATTCCTTTTAGCAGCCATATTTTAATCTCTCTTTCCTTTGGATAGTATTTCTTCCAGGCCTCAGGCTGCATTCGGTGCCTTTGCCAGCTCATGCTTTGCTCCTGTTCCTCAGGCAATCACAAAGTCTTTCTGAGGCATATAAGTTCTGTTTTTTAATTGCCAGAGACTTCAGGAAAACAGAGTACTATTGCAAAGGGAAAGTGGCAAGAGGGCTGCACCTCCTATTATGCCATTATGATGGAGGTTCATTAGCGTGCAGTGAGCCCATTTCTTTTCCTCCTCTGCCTTGGCCACCTGGCCCATCTCCTCGCTTTTGCTTTTGGTTAGAGAGCAATTCTGTCTAGCCCTCCAGTCTCTCACACTCATTCTCCAGCCTCACACTCCCTGGAAGCTTTCCCAGGTTACTGCTTTCCTTTTTTATTGCATCCACCTTCTGTGTGTTTGGGAGGAGGCGGATAGAGAGGGAGTTGGAAATAGTGAGGTAGACGGGGAGATTTGGGTTGGGTGTTTGGATCTGGGAATGTGTCATATGGAATTCATTCATCTCCTGGAGATCCTTCCGGGCCACTCACTGTGTCCTTGCATAGCAGGAATGTCATATTGGGCATTGAACAGAGGTCTCCAAGGAAAGCTCCAGAAGAAGTTGAAGTCTGGGTGGGATTTTGTGCCGATTCTCTCTGGTTTTTTTTGATATGTCCCATACCTTTATAGGCGTGGGATACATTATCTTTTATGTTTATTATTAGTATTTTTCACGTTGCTAATATTTAACATCATTCATGTAAGAATAAAAGTACATTTCCTATACTGAGCACCTACTCTGCTTTATGTACAATTATGTGTCTTTTCAGCACCCCATGAGATTAATCTTATGATGTCCGTTTGACAGATGAGGAACTCCGATTCAGAGAAGTTGAGGCAACATTACAAGGTCACAACAGCTAGTATGTGGCAAAGATGGAGTCCACATCTAGGCTTAACTAATTGCAAAGCCTAAACTCTTAAACTCTGTGCTAAATTACAGGACTCGAGTCATTTTGGGATAAAATTAATGTCTGAATTGTTCTTTGCTTGAGAGTGAGATGTTATCTGTATAGCCTGCATTTTGGTTCCTTAAATAATGTGTCCAATTTGGTGAAGGCACTAAAAACACAAACTCAGGCAGCTGTGTTGGTTGTTTTTTTTTTAATTAAAAATTTTTTTTTAACCTTTGCTGAATTTTCGCTTCTAGCTAGAAACTAGTTTTCCTAGTACTCCTCTCTTGGTTCTTGCTGCTGCCAACACGTCAGATGTATCAGCCACCTGAAACTGGGCTGCGGGGGTAGAATCTATTTGCAAACATTTTAATTTCCCTGGTGATAAGCAAATTAATTTTGTTGCAACTCTTTAACATTCTAATTGAATGATGGAATGTCACTGAGTGTATTTTACAGATAAAAGACAGCCAACATCTTCCCATCTTTCAGAAAAAAACAGAGCTGAGACCTGAATCTGCACTTTCCTTTGCCCTATAGCCCAATCCAGCTCATCCTCCTGAGCTTGAGAAAAGTCATTTGGCTGAGGGTTGTCAAACCTGCAATCAGGCAAAGTGCTGGCAGTCACCTGTGCTGGGGAAGGACCTTTGCTTCATTTATTCATGTATCACCTATTTCTTAGGTGTCTACTATGTATGTACCAGGCACTGTTCTGGCTCAGTAGTGAACAAAACGGGCAAGTCTCTTTGCTGTTCTCTTGAGGAGGCAGAGGGTCAACTAATGAACAAATGCAATGTACAATCCTATGAGAAGAGCAAAGCAACATAATACATACAGAATGCTGGGGTTGCTATTTGAGAGGGCTTCTCTGGAGGGGGTGATATTTCAGAAAAGCCAGAATGAAGTGAGGAAGAACATTTCAGCCAGAGGTAACAGCATATCCATGAGGTTTATGCTCATCTTCAGATCAAACTCCCACCTCCACCCCATCCAGAGCAATGAATTGTCCTGAACTGAATATTCTGTAGTTGTCCATTCTTGTGGCTCATAGGTGGTTCCTCCAGACCAACTCCTTTGGAAAATGCTTATTTCATCTGCGTCCCTCTCTCGTTAAGAAGTTTAGGGAAAAGTAGACAGCATCACCATAAAAAGTCAACATGTGAAGCATGAGGAGAAGGGGACAGTAACATGGATTTGTGATTTCTGCCTCTGTTGGCCAAGCAGCGGCATTTGTGAGTAGATGGAACAAAATGTTAGGAGATTAGATGGAAGTTTCCAGGATCATCCATTGCAAATATTTATCAATTTCCTATTTTGTGGCTAGAGCCTGTGAGATGGGGTGGGACCACTTTGGTATGCAAGTCCCTTCATCAATAATTTATTATTGTTATTACTTTATTTTCATTGAACAAATCTTAGCTATCATTATTCTTGAGCACTTACAATATGCCAGGTACTGTTCTAACCACTTTACATGGATTAACTAATTTAATCCTCACAACAAGCCTAGGTTCTTTTATTGTCCATGTTTTATGATTGAGAAAACGGAAGCACAGAGAGGTTGATAATTGCCCAGGGTTGCACTTTGACATCTGATCCAGGTTTTAAACTTGGACAGTCTGGGAATGAACATCCGTAATTTACTGTGGGCCATGCACTGTGGTGAGAGCTGTCAGCTTAGTGCTTTTAAGTGGTGAGAGCTGTCAGCTTAGTGCTCTTATCTTTACATAAGAAAACTGAGGCTGGAAAGGTCAAGCGTCTTACTGGAGGCCACATAGTTGGGCAGCTGCAGAATCCAGAATCTAACATGAAATCTAATCTTTCTGGCTAGAAGGCTGTGTTTTAAGGGCTCTGTTAAGCTCCCCCTCCTGGCAGTCCAGCTCAGGCCACCCACCCTCACTTTCTTGGGAGTGCAGGGAGGACCAGAGCTAGCTCCTGCCTTGGACAATTTCCCAGCACCAAGTTGTGGCCCCTCCTCTGCCTTGCATTTCTTTAGAGATAGATTCAAGGTGAGAACTGGCCTCTGGGGATGATGGTCAAGTTGTACTGGAAGGATTTTTGGAAGCATCACAGGCTCCTGAATCCAGGGTGTTGTGGCTCTGGGATACCTTGAAGAAAGTTCAGAGTTGGGGATATTTGAGCTAAGGGTGTTGTCCTGTGAGTTCTGTGCCTGGAGGACACGGGAAGGGAAGGGAAGGGAAGGAGGATGGAACTAGTTTAGGCAAGTGAATCACCACTGCCCGCCCTGCTTTTCCATATCTCTCATGATGATTCTATGGCACCCTTCCAATAACCAAGTTACCATTAGTTTTTAGGTTTTTGTTCTTATTGTACTGCATCCTTAACACGTAAGTTTCTCCCCTTTCCTACTCTCGTGATTCTCTCAGATAATAACAACAATCACAAGTAGCAACAAATAATTTGGCTCATTCTTCCCACTTTACAAAGTACTTTGTGTATGCATCATCTCTTTGAATCCAGTTAACAAGTTGTGAAATATCATTATTTTGGACCTGTACCAGTATGAGGAAATGGGGATTCAGAAAGGTTCCTTGACCTGCCTGTTGCCACACAGCTACTAAGTAACTGCCAGAGCCCAATTCTAGCTGCTTAACTCTTCCCCTCTCTGCCATGCAGCCTTTCCTAATTAGTCTGTTTAACGACTCTCTGTCAAGCTGGCTTCAGTTGCCCTTGCAAAGACAAGCTTGAGTGAAACCAGATGATTTTACTGCTGAATGAGAACATTTGTATGATGCTATTTTCTAAGCCATCCTTACGTATGGGTCTCTTGGCTCAGGAAGCCAATCCAGGTTGGGGGAGAGCTGCAGAGGCTGAGGAGGGATAGGATTCCTTTCTTGTCATAGGTGAGGTAGTTAGAATTCCCAGAGCCTGGCAGCGTGTTCCTTGGAGGGCCAGTATGTCTAGGGAAGGAAGAGACAGAGGAGGCCTCCATCTTGTAACCGTAAGTGTCCCTCTTGCTGAGAAAATGCTCACAGCTGAAGGATAGCTGTGGACCTACTGCTTCCAACATAGGAACCCTCTTGCCAAGTGGTCTTGGCCCCTAAGTAACCAAGATGAGGACAAACTGGATTATTCAGTCAAGGAAAATTAACGAGCACCTACTGTGTGATGGGGATACGGCCTTAAGGGGTTTGCTTTCCAGTGGGTGATAGTCAATAAACCAAACAAATTATTCAGTATGTTAGAAAATGCTATGGAGAAAAATAAAACAGGGTATGGGATGTGCTGTGGGTGGGATTTCAGATAAACAGGATTTAAAGTAACTGACAGGTTTTATTTATTTTCAAGATGTGCATTCAGTTTATTAAAAAACCCCACACACCAAAATTTGCACAGGGACAGGCAGTGCAATAAACCAAGCCTTTCTCAAGTGTGTGTGTGTGTGTGTGTGTGTAGTGTGTGTGTGTAGTGTGTGTGTGCATGCGTGTGTGTAAAATGAAACTTCAAAGTGACAGGAATGTTTTTACCCCAGGCAGGTGCTATGTCAGCTTTCCTCATCTGTGCTCCTCCCAACACAAGGTTGTTATCTCTGTTGCATGTGGTTGGTGGTATCAAAGAAGAAGTCCCAGCCCTCCTCAGCCTCTGCAGCCTCCTGTAAACCTGAGGGAAAAATCAGCTTTCACCTTTTGTCCTTTTCTGTGAGATGTTTCTCTTTTTCTTAGCTCATGGCATCATGCTAGTTGTACGTTTTTTGGGTAGATATTCTTTACCAAACTGAGAAAGTTCCCCTCTGTTTCTGTGTTTGCTGAGAGTTCTTATCACGGTAGATGTTGGATTTTGTCAAATCCTTTTCCCACATTGATTGATATGATCACAGGGTTTTTCTTCTATAGTCCATTGATGTGTGGCTTACATTGGTTGATTTTCATACTGAACCAACCTTGCATATGTGGGATAGATCCCATTTGGTTGCATTATATAATTCTTTTTATATATTGGGTTCGATTTGCTAATATTGGTTGAGGATTTTTACATCTGTGTTCATGAGAGATAATTTGTCTGTAGTTTTCCTTTCTTACAATGCTGTTGTCTGGTTTGGGGGTATTATAGAATGCTTCCGTTTTCTAGAAGAGATTGTAGAAAATTGGAATCATTTCTTTTCTTCAGTGATTGGTAGGATTCAGAGGTGAAATCATCAGGCCTGGTGATTTCTTTTTTGGAAGGTTTATTATTGACTCAATATCTTTAACAGAAATAGGGATATTCAAGTTATTTATTTCTCCTTGTGTGAGTTATGCTAGTTTGTGTCTTTCAATGAATTGGTCCATTTTATATGAAGTCAAATTTGTGAGCGTAGAGTTATTTGTAGTAGTCATTTATTATCCTTTTACTATCAGCAGAATCCATAATGATGACTAGTCTTTTATTTCTGATATTGGTAATTTATGTCTTTTTTCTTTTTTTCCTGGTTATCTTCACGAGATATTTGTCATTTTTATTGATCTTTTCAAAGACCCAGCATTAAGTTTAATTAATTTTTTCTATTGTTTTTCTGTTTTCAAGTTCACTGAATTTTGCTCAAACTTTTCTTCTTTTTTTCTCACCTGCTTTAAGCTTAAATTACTATTTTTCCTCTGGTTCCCTAAGGTGTAATCTTTGGTTATTGATTTTATAGCTTTCTTATTTTCTAGCATATGCATTTAATGGTATACTTTTCCCATTAGGCGCTACTTTCTCTGCATCTGATGTATTTTGATAAGCCATATTTTAATTTTAATTTAGTTAGAAATATTTAAAATCTTCTCATCTTCATTTTTGACCCAAAGTTATTTATAAATGTGTTGTTTAATTTCCAAATATTTGGGATTTTTTACAACTATCTTTTTCTGGTTATTGGTTTCAAGTCTAATTCCATTGTGGTCTGAGGACATACTTTGAAGGATTTCTGTTCATTTAAACTTGTTAAGATGTATTTTATTGCTCAAAATGTGGTCTATCTTGGTGAATATTCCATGCCAGCTTGAGAAGAAACACATATTCTGCTGTGTTAGACAGTGGATTTTGGAGTTTCATGCCAGTTTTACATTTAGATGAAGATCACAGGCTTCCCCGCCTTTCCTTCTGAGCCCATACAGTGCTGCCTTCCCAGTAGGGAAGCTCCCAGCATGGTTGGAAGTTAAATGAGTGTGACTTTCAATCAGACAAGCAACCAAGTCACAGGCATTATCAGGAAGACCAGAGTCAAGAGGACAGGGAGGAGCTGGGTGATGGGTCATAGGCTAAATTATATGTGGGGTTAGGAGGAATGAGTATAGTTTAAGCTTGTGTTGTATTATCACCTGTGCTTGGTATTCCACACCAATTATTTTGTGTAAGCTACCTTAGTACTCTCCAAAGTAGGTGTGATGGTTAATTTTGTGTGTCAACTTGACTGGGTTAAGGGATGCCCAGATAGCTGGGAAAACATTATTTCTGGGTGTGTCTGTGAGGGTGTTTCTGGAAGGGATCAGCATTTGAATCAATAGACTGAGTAAGGAAGATCCACCCTCACCATGGTGGGTGGGCATCATCCAATCTGTTGCAGGCCCAAATAGAACAAAAAGGAGGAGGAAGGGAGAATTCACTGTCTCTCTTCTTAAGCTGGGACATCCATCTTCTCCTGTGTTTGGACATTGGAGTTTCTGGTTCTCGAGCCTTTGGATGACAAGAGTTACACCAGCGGCTCCCCTGGTTATCAGGCCATCAGACTTGGACCGAATTACCTATTGGCTTGCCTCATTCTTCATCCTGCAGATGGCAGATCATGGGACTTCTCAGCCTCCACAATTGCGTGAGCCAATTCTCATAATAAATCTCTTCTTATGTATCTCTATATATCATATTGTTTCTGTTTGTCTGGAGAACTCTAATACATACATTGAAGGGGTAGGTGAAATACTATATCTTCTGTTTTTGTTTTTGAATCTCATCTTTTTACTGTTTCTGTTTCAAGGTGTATTTTAAAATGTGTGGAACTTAGTAGTAGAAAACTATAAGCAGATGAAGACTAGTTCTTATCACCTCCACTGGTAAAACCCTGGTGTAGTCACCTTGATCTCTCACTAGGATTACTGCAGTAGCCTCAGATCCATTCTCCCTGATTTCAGCCTTCTTGCAGTGTGATCGCACCAGGTGATTCTCTTACACACAGGTCAGGCCATCCCACCCTCTTCTCTGGCTTTCTGGTGTATGCCAAGCAGAGCCAGAATTCTTACTGCTTACTTTCTCCCCTGCTGCTCTCACCTCTCTCCTGACCACCCATTTATAGGAGTCTCCTTGCTGCTTCTACCTCAGAGCTCTTGCAGTGGAGTCCTCTCTGCCTGAATCCTCTTTCCCCAAATCTATTCAACTTGCTTCCTCAATTTCTTCAAGTCTTTTAAATTTGTACCCTGCTGCATTTCCCAGTGTCCCTTCCTGCATTATTTTTTCTCATAACATTTTCACTGTCAGACATATAGTTTACTTACTTATTTTATGTATTGATTATCTTTCCCAAACGAGAATATAAGATACACGAGGACAAGGTTTTTGTTTTGGTATTGCTGTATTTCTGGAGTCTGATATCTACATGGAAGGCCCTCAGTGAACATTTGTTGACTACATGAAAGAATAAATATTGCAGGAGATGTTAAACTTTGTTGAGTGATGGGGTGCATAATGAAAACATTAGGTAGCCTCAGAGAAGTAAGACTGAGTTCATGCTGCTGCTAGAAAGAGGGAGAGCTGAGTTTCAAATTCAGAGCTTCCTGATGCCAAAGCCCACACTAACCCAAGACGCTGTGGGGG
>NW_012117821.1:5075705-5095451 GCF_000951035.1 Colobus angolensis palliatus | reverse complement strand
AGAGAGAGAGAGAGAGAGAGAGAGAGAGAGGAGAGGAGAGGAAAGGGGAGAGAGGGGGAGAGAAGGATGAGGATGAGAATATGAATGAGAATAAGAATTGAACTTAAATCATTAGGACCAAGGAGAGCAAATAGGACCCACATGTAGTCAGCAGGCAGTCCTTTTGGGACAAAAAAAATTGTCTTAATTCCTCTGGGACCTTTAAGATCTGGTTGTCTGTGGAATGTTTTGGAGTTGGGGGAGAGTTTCTTTATCTCCCCCAAGTTCCCTGAAGTTGAGTCTCAGGTCAGTGGAGACAGATCTCCTTCCATGGTGGACCATCATCATCTCTATTTGTAGGATTTCACTTAGTGAGTTAGATGTCAGCTGGCACTACAGTTCTGACAGGAAGAGAGAAAGCACTTGAAGAGCTTCCCTGTCACTGGGGGAGATGTCATCTTTCTAATTGTCTTCTCCACCAAAAAGGAAGTATATTCTAGCCTTGAAAATGGCAGCATGCACCAGGCACAGTGACTCATGCCTGTAATTCCTGCCTCTGGAAGACCAAGGCAGAAGAATGTCTTGAGGCCAGGATTTCAAGACCAGCCCAGGCAGCATAGCAAGGCCTTTTCTCTATAAAAAACAAATTAATTGGGCATGGTGGCTCACACTTGTAATCCCAGTTTCTTAGAAGGCTGAGATGGGAGGATCACTTGAGCGCAGGAGTTTGAGGCTGCAGTGAGTTATGGTTGTACCACTGCACTCTGGCCTGGGTGACGGAGGGGAGACCCTACCTCTAAAAAAGAACATGTTAAAAAAAAGAAAGAAAAAGAAAATGTCAGCATGCAGTAAAACAAAAGGAAAGAGATGTTCTGTTTTGACCTCCTTCAGGTTTTCTTCTGTTCTCTAGTTCCTATTCCTACTCAGAGGATTATTTCTTCCTTTCCAGTCCTGGACACCTAGAGCTCACCCACAAAGCACCCGGCATTGTTGCCTGCTGTCTGTTGTGAGCTGGTCCTCTCCAGCTATTTGTGGGTCCTTCTCTTTTTCCCTTTCAGTTGCTACCTTTGTTTATGAATGTCTTCTACCTGAGATCACATACAAAACCTTGGGGCAGTGACAAGTAGGAGACCTTTGGGGGCACCACCTGCATATTGTGCTTGTGGGATAGTCACACCATCCAAGGAAAACAATTACAGCAGAAAATAGAGGGTCAGATCTGGGCAGTTTGATGAAATTTAAGATTTAAAAAGCCTCGGGACATTGAATTGTGTTATCATAAGTCTTAGTCCATTTGGGCTGCTATAACAGTATATCACAGACTGAGTAATTTATAAATAAGCAACAGCAACAAAAAAGTGTATTTGGGCCAGGCAAGGTGGCTCACACCTGTAATCTAAGCACTTTGAGAGGCCGAGGCAGGTGGGTCATCTGAGGTCAGGAGTTCGTGACCAACCTGTCCAACATGGTGAAATCCCATCTCTACTAAAAATACAAAAATAAAATTAGCCAGGCATGGTGGCAGGTGCCTGTAATCCCAGCTACTTAGGAGACTGAGGCAGGGGAATCGCTTGAACCTGGGAGGCGGAGGTTGCAGTGAGCCAAGATTTCACCACTGCACTCCAGCCTGGGCGACAGAGTGAGACTCCGTCTCCAAAAAATAATAATAATAATAATAATAATAATAATAATAATAAAATAAAAAAGAGGAAGAAGTGTATTTGGCTCACAGTTTTGGAGGCTGAAAAGATCAAGATCAAGGGGCCCCTACATGTTGTGGGCCTTTTTGCTGTGTCATCCCATGGCAGAAGGTGGAAAGGCAAGAGAGCATGAGAAAACAAGAGAGGGCAAAACTTGCCTTTATAATAAACTCACCCTGACAGTGATGAACCTGTTCCCTCCATAATGACATTCATCCATTCATGAGGGCTCTGACCTTCATGACATATCGCCTCTTAAAGGTAACCACCTCTCAACACTTTTGCATTGGGGGGTCAAGTTTCCAACACATGCGCTTTGGGAGACACGTTCAAACTGCAGCACTGTAGAAGAAAAGTTCGTGTAGGGGGGCACCTCTGAAGTATAATTAGAGTCTGAGAAATCTGATCCCACCCTGACCCCTTCCCTAATGGCATCTACTGTAGGAAATAAATCTAGAGCCTATCCAAGGAGGAATAGACTTCAGTAATTGGCCCCTGCTTTGAGCAATTAGGTGTCTTGAGTGTGGGAATTTCAGTAAAGACCGTAACAGAAGGAAACTCAGTTCTGAGAAGGTCAATGTGATGAACAAAGGAGGCCTGAGGGACTGGGGGAAGTCCAGAAAAGTGGGAGAAATGTCAGGAATATGCCATTATGGAAATGACTATTTATCTACTATTATTAAGAATGTTGGAAAAAAGAAAAATTCTGGTTTTATTTCATACAAATAAAGAAGGAAACTGTCTAAGACACTGCTGTCCAATTGAAATATAACATGAGCCACATCTGCAATTTAAAATTTTCTCATAGCCAAGTTAAAAAAGGAAAAAGAAACAAGTAAAATTAATTCGAATGATATATTTTAATTTATTCAATATATCCAAATCTTATTTGAATGTGTAATTACTATAAAAACATTCATAATAATTTTTTTTCATACTAAGTCTTTGAAATCCTGTGTTTGACACCTAAGCCCATCTCAATTCTGACTAGCCACCTTCCAAGTGCTCTGTAGTTACACGTAGCTAATGGCTGCTGTATTGGACAGCACGGGTCTAGAAGGTCCTTTTTTCTTTTCTAAAATCCTGATTATTTTATTCCTTCCTCTTTATAAGCATACCCTGGTTTTGCCTGTCCTTCACGCTTCAGTGTCTAGCGTGTGTGTGCTTGCATGTGGCTTGGGTTAATGGTTTTAGAGGTATAGGTTTTTCAGTGTGATTGAATATAAGTAATTCAAAAATAGAGCTATGTCTTTTTACTTCCGTATTCCTTGACTCTGAAAGAATTCCTCGACTTCTGTATTACTCTGAAAGAATGGAAAGGTTGTGGAGAATGGATGGTGGATGCCCAGGGAAAGACATTACTCCGTATCTCTATCTGATCTTAGACTAAATTGCTTTGCTTCTCTGCACCTCTCCTTCTCCGTTAAATGGGGATGGTGGGATCATTTATATCTGCCTCCAGGATTGTTTTGAGGCTAAAGGAACACTGAATATAAAAGACACTTGGAAAGGGAAAAACACCATACATGTATGTGAGGGTGTATTTATTACTTTAAGATCATTGAAATCAGCTGGTGTGTCTCCCTGTCTTCATGTGAAGGTAATCTCCTTGCCAGCAGGAAACCATAAGAATTATGTGAACGAGGATTATGTGAACGAGAATTATGTGTATGAGAATTATGCTCTTGCTGAGATTAGAAGGGTGTGTTTGTATATGTGTTGGGGTGAGGGGGAACAAATGGATATGGATCTGAAAGTTGTCTGATGAAAGATTTCCCCGCTTTGTATGTAAGTCCATGTTAGAAAGCTAATTAGAAAGCCAGCTGAGCTTTCTGCTCAGAGGTCTTTCAAGTAAACAAGTCTGGCGGCTAGAGCCATCAGAGGCAAATTCCTCTTATACAAGCGTTGGGTGGCTCTGAATTCCAAGAGCTCATGGCATTGTGTTACTAACCTGTGCCCAGGAGAATGAACACCTTCCCCTCTGGGAGCTTTAGAGGAACATCTGGTCTGGTCTTCTCCTGAATGCTCATGCCTGGCCTTTCTTCCTGACTATGAGGGCACTTTTTTGTAAATGGTTTTACACTTTATTAAGCAATACGTTTTTGCTTGGAACTAAACTCGTGCTAATTTACCTGGATTCATGCTGTAGGCCGACATGGTGGGTGATGAGGGGTGGGTGGAACTGAGAGCCTGCGTGTGCCATGAGAGTGGGGAAGTCTGACCTAAATCCCGGGATCAACCCAAGCTTCTCCTGTCTCATGCATGTTCCATGTGGAAGGCATTTTGCCATCCCACCACATCACGGGCCCCCAGGGGGCTCTCCCTTGGACACTCCTTTATTCCTTTTCTCCCCATCTAGTTTGCTCAATTGCTGTTCCAAAGTTGTTCCTCCTCTGAAATCTTTAATAGCTCTCTGTTGTCACTGGGACTTCAGAGGCATCTGCAATCTGGTTCCTATTACGCATCCTTTGGGTAAAACCTGCCCTCTTTCCACTGAATGAGGCTTGCCTGCCTCATCTCCATTCCTCTGCCCTTTTTCCTCCAGAGCTTCTCCCCCAGAACAGGACCAGCAGTCTCAGTTGACCTGGGACTAGGGCTGTTTGGGATGCAAGACTTCTGGTGTTCAATCTGGTATGATCCCCACTCCAATACCATCTCTAGTTATTGACATTTGCCTGTTTTTGGCGTCCTGCTGAATTTCCTGTTGGGCCTTTGAGCTGTAGCTCTGGTTGTCTGTCCATCCATATGGCGCAGGAATTGCCTTTTGCCGTAAGTATTTGTGTTCACTTATTGTCTCCCCATCTGAATTGTAATTAATTTGAGGATGAGGATCATGTCATATTCTGTGGATCCTTTCGAGCCCCTAGCACAGGCTTTTCATGTGGTAGATGTTGAGATATTATTTGCTGCATGAAGGAATGGTGAATAAATTACCATTGAATAAATGATGTAGTTGTAATGAGAGAATGTATTGTAACTATGTTGACGGATTTTTATTGTTGTTTTGATTACAAAAGAATAAACATTCATTGTATTTTTGTGGAACATTTGGAAAAAATAGAAAAGCATACATATGCCTCTTTTAAACCCACTATCCAGAAATACATAACTACTATTAATATCTTTGTGTGCATCCCTCCAACATCTTCCCTCCTCCCTATCTGTCTGTCCAGTCATCATCTGCATGTTTCCATGTCTTAAAAAAAATACTTGGATCTTATAGTACGTATAGTTTTGTATATTCTTAGAAGGGATATATGTGTGTGTGTGTGTGTGTATATGATGCACACACGCTTGCGTATATATGCGTATACTTATATATACACATATATCCCTTCTAAGAATATATGTATGTGTATGTGTGTATGTGTGTATCTCATTTTTAGGGGTCCCCAACTCCTAGGCTGTAGACCAGTATCAGTCCGTGACCTGTTAGGAACTGGGCCAGATAGCAGGAGGTAGGTGAGTGGTGTGCAAGAAAGCATTACTGCCTGAGCTCTGCCTCCAGTCAGATCAGCAGTGGCATTAGATTATTATAGGAGCATGAACCTTATTGTGAACTGTGCAGGCAAGGGATCTAGGTTGCATCCTTCTTAAGAGAATCTAATGCCTAATGATCTGAGATGGAATAGTTTCATCCTGAAACCATCCCCCACCCCACTTCCCCATTGATGGAAAAATTGTCTTCTACAAAACCGGTCCCTGGTGCCAAAAAGGTGGGGACCACTGCTTTATATATATAACAGTATCTATCTATCTATCTATATCTATCTATCTATCTATCTATCTATCTATCTATCTATCTATCTATCTATCAATCAATCATCTATTTAATCTATCTGTCATCTATTTTGTTCCATTTATGTCCATACCATAAGGTTTTTTTCGTTTTTAACCAATCCTCCATTGTTGAACATTTAAGTTTGTTTCAGAAATTTTGGTTTGATGGCTTTTTGTTCCATCCCTCATTATTTCCTTAAGACAAATTCTTAGAAATAGAATTTCTGCTTCTAAGATTAAAGGCTTCTGAGTGATTTTAAGAGTCAGGGAGGGCCGGGTGTGGTGGCTCACGCCTGTAATCCCAGCACTTTGGGAGGCTGAGACGGGCGGATCACAAGGTCAGGAGATCGAGACCATCCTGGCTAACATGGTGAAATCCCGTCTCTACTAAAAATACCAAAAAAATTAGCCGGGTGTGGTGGCGGGCCCCTGTAGTCCCAGCTACTGCGGAGGCTGAGGCAGGAGAATGGCGTGAACCCGGGAGGCGGAGCTTGCAGTGAGCCCAGATCTCGCCACTGCTCTGGAGCCTGGGCGACAGAGCGAAACTCCGTCTCAGAAAAGAAAAAAAGAGTTAGGGTGCTGCTTGTAGTTTGCAGGTCAGCTTAACTTGTGATCTTGCAGTTCTAGTGCTGTTCTAAGACTTGGGCAGTGGAGGTTTGAGGAGACTTAGTTCTACTGCAGGACTGAGAAAACCTAGGCAAGACTAAGAATTAACTTGGTTTATGATTGATCTGGATTCTGGGACTTTGTGTGTATCTGAGATGATAATAGGAAGTTGATTGAAGCCATGCAAATGGTTGGGAACCAGGTTAGGGCAGTGAGAGTAGAAAGATTAGGTGATGTCAGGACAAAGACCTGGGGATATACTGCACTAAATATGAGGACCTTGAAGCTGGGATAAATCCTTCCTCAGGCTCAAGGCCTTTTACACTTGACCTACCAGAAATCAAAGGCTGATTTCTGTGATGGGGCTCTCCTAGGGCCTGCAGACTCAAAGAGCATCTCTATATAACCCCTGGAAAAATCCTAGTATCTGGCTGATCTTCTCTAGCTCTAGATTTTCTGAGCTCAGCAAGTGATGGTGGAAGTCCAGGCTCACTGGGAGACTAGTCCTATAAGTCACAAACCTGGGGTAGATTAGGAATAATGAGTACAAATGACAAGTTCTGGTGACCCCGTTATAAAAGGACTCCATCTGCCTTAAGTCTCTTAATCTCAACAATAACATCCCAGGCCAGATGTCACACTATAATGTAATATAATTTTGCTAGTAATATTTGAGGAAATCATTGCAGAGTGGGAATGTTCTGGAAGACTGGAGACAGGCAATTATTCCTATTTTCAAAATAGCTTTATGAACTCAGATTCATGAGCTAGTTTAAAATCCTGGGCAAAAGATTCTATAATAGATTATTTAAGAATGGTATGTGTAACTTTGGAAAAGCAAATAGTAATCACTAGGAATCATCATGGCATAAACAAGAAGCACATCTTGTTCAGCTAACCTCATTTTCTGTTTTGTGGTACACGTGTGTATCCTACTTTGATCTAGGCATTTGAAAAGTCTCTCTAGATTACCCCAGGCTCAAGACTGAGAGCTTTGGGCTGGATCAGTTATTCACGGAATGATATGCCCAGAGTACATTTTTTTATGAAGCATTCTTAAGCCAGATACAGGTTTCCAGAGTTATAAAGTTCTATTCCTGATTCTGCATTGTTAACATTTCCTTTAATCAATGACAAAGAAAGAAATATGTAGGTGACATGAAGATGGGAGAGATAATGTTGGATGAAAGAATTCAGATCCAAAATGATTAGTTCAGGCTTGAAGAAATGAACTTAATTTATCAAAATGATGGTTAATAAGGTCATATGCTAGGTTTTATCCTTGCACTAAAAAAGTAAAACAACTGCACAAATGTGTGATGGGGAGGTTTGGCATATCCATATTTCAGAAGATATTAAGTGTCAAGTGCTGTATGTGTTAGGCTTCACGAGTGGAACTACACAACCTGTCGTGATAGAGAGTCCTGCCCTGGCACTGCTGCTACCACACCTGTCAGGAGGTGACTTGTTTTGGGCCCAGCACTTGGAGATAAAACAAAAGGCAGACAGTGTGCTGTCGGGGAAAGCACATGACAACTTCCAAATCTGTCAACAGGCTATGTGTAGCTTGGAGAGTGAGTGTACTTAATCTCTCTGAGCCTCAGTTTTCTTATCAGCAAAATGGGGCAAGAAAACTTGACTTTATCAAGTTTTCTGAGAATTATGTAATTTATGAGCATTGCTTAGAACATCACCTTGCTCAGACTTGGTGCTCAGCAAATCTTGAATTTCTTTTGGTTGTCCCTGCTATTGGGAATGAACAAGATTCTAAGAAGAGTCAAAATTCATGTTAAGTGAAGATTTGCAGTCTGGGGAAGAGTGGACGTCAGAGCATGTGAGATGTATGCATATACTCTGCCAAACATTGTTCTGAACAATTTTTATGATTCTCTCATTTACCCTTCCGAATAGTCCAGTGAAGTATATACTATTTATATTGGTATTTTATAGATTAGGAGACTGAGGTTCAGGGAATATGTGTTTAGAACAAGGCGCCACAGCTAATCAGGGACACAGCTGGGACTGGAACCTGATCTTCTGCCTCCCCGTCTGTATTACCATGCTGCATCTCTTGCATTCTAGAAGAATTTTGAAAATTAGCAAGTGTTAGAGGAGGTGTTTGTGGTGAATGGAGAGATCCATCTGGGTTGGTTCCTAGGAGCTGTCAGTGTAAGTCCTGTACCAGCCACTAACCAGATGGGACATCTCTCTTCATTCCCTGCTTCTACCTCCCAATTTTCTCTCCTTGTTTTCCTCAGCTGGGCCCTTAGGGCATTTTCATGAACAACTGCTGTATTAGTCATACTGCTATGAAGACTTACCCAAGACTGAGTAATTTATAAAGAAAAGAGGTTTAATTGACTCACAGTTCCACACGGCTGGGGAGGCCTCAGGAAACTTACAATCATGGCAGAAGGCACCTACCTCTTCACAGGGCAGGCAGGAGAGATAATGAGGGCCAAGCGAAGGGGGAATTCCCTTATAAAACCATCAGATCTCTTGAGAACTCACTCACTATTACCAGAACAGTTTGGGGGAAATTGACCCCATTATTCCATTATTTCCACCTGGTCTTGTCCTTGCCACATGGGGATTATTACAATTTAAGGTGAGGTTTGGGTGGGGACACAGAGCCAAACCATGTCAATTGCTAATTTATGTCTCGGATCGAGAAAAATGCTGAGTTTAGGCTTTCTATTCTACCCTGTAGATCACCCTGTGGTCTGGGGCCAGGGGGCCAAGGTTGAATTGGATGCAGAGTGTATTTATCACGGTTGGAAGGGCAGGAACTGAGTGGGGTTTAACTGTGTGAGTGAATGCATTCCCAAAGAGAGCCAGAATCTGTCTAGTTGTCTGGTATCTCTGCTGAGCCTACATTCCCCTGCCTAGTTTCTGCTTACATGACCTCCTTGTGAGGACCCTGGAGGGAGCTTTTGAGAAACACCATCACCCTCCATTCATTCACATCTGCTCCAGATGGCTACTTCTCTGGCATGGGGCAAAATGCATGATTTTGGGGGATATCATGGCTATCTTTTCACAGGTTTTTCTTAGGTCCCAGCCCAAGGCAGAGGTGCAAATTGATGTGTCTTCTTGATCTGCATCTTCATTTACTGAATCATGTTCCTTCTGGGAGAAAGAGCAGGGCTTGTGATTTAACTCTAAATCATCTCTATCCCAGAAATCACTGCCGGGGACACTTCCAGAATAGGCTACCTAATCCCTGAGTGTCCCCACTCTGACATTCCCCTTCAACTTCTTGGGAGCCTCAGTTTCCCTGTCACCTTTAGCCCACCTTCCCGACTCTAGGCTTTGGCTCACCCTGCCTTGCCCACTGTGATGTGTCTCTATGTCCTCTGTACATCTGGAATTTACATGCTTTTCCAGTTTACAAATGGACCCTGCTCCATGGAGCTGCCCAGGTTATTGAGCCCGTGTAGATTTACCAAGGTGTGAGTAACTTAAGGACAGGAACACTCATCCCTGTATCTAGAATTTGCCTGATGCTCAGTAGACACCATTCAAAGCATGAGTGAGGACAAATGAAGGGAGAAACATCAGTTGGCACCATTTAGCCCTTCATTCATCTCTGGTTGTTTCATGGTGGTGACTAATTGATCCCACCTTCCAGTGACAGGCTCAGAAGTCAGAGGCCTGGTTTCAAATCTCAGCCCTTCCAGTAACTTGGGAATATTTGGTAAATTCTCTAAACCTCAGTTTCTTTAACACTGGGTAATGTCTCATAGGGTTGGAAGGAATAAATGAGATTATAGACACAATACTCTTACTGATCACAACAAACATTCCAGAAATATGTGTTAGCTCTAGTGTAAATATCTGGAGGACAGAACATCACCTTATATTACTGCTGCTTCGGTGTTTAATTGGCCCTCAGTTAAGTCCATCTTGAGTGCTTACTGGATAAGAGCTCCAACATATGCAAAGTAAGCAAGAAAGGACTCAGTCAAGGGGGCTGCCACATTTATAATAAAACAGGATTGTGCTAGCTTGGAGGCTTAATAGCAGACATTTTGTGTACAAAATGAGAAACAGAAGCATGAGGTCAGGGCCATTGTTACATCAGTGTTCTCTGTTGTCTTTGAACACGATGTTCCTAAGCTGTGGTGCTTGCATTTGAAAGGCAGGTCACTCTAGGACGACACTGCTTTTAAAGATTGTAATAGATGCTGGCAAGAGAAGAACACTCAGAACCAGGCTCTGCTGCAGGAAGTTAAAAATGCCAAATGCGAGTACCTTTGCTGTGCTCCCAAGGGGGTGGGGGCAGTATGAAATTTACTAGAAAGATGAACTCCCATGTCAGTCTCCTTAAATGGGATGAGCTTCTGCTCTTGCACGTGTGCATGCTGCTGCTGCTGTTTAAAAGCCTTTATCTTGGACTAAAATGTGCATATTGTGGGCAGAGATATCTCTCCACTTCCCTGAAAAAAATCACCATGCTAACAGGCAGGGATGGGAAAGGGGTCTGCCACAGCAGTGCTTTAACATCTAGATGGCCTCTTTAGCTGGGGAGCTTGTGTAGGTGTGCTGGGTATAGCCTGGTGTATCTAGAGTGAGGGTCAGCATAGGCGTGGTGGTAGCTGGACCCTTGTAGGCCCAGTCTTCAGGGGAGAAGGAGGGCCTCTTTCACACCCCATTCATGGGCTCTGGTATCTGAAGGTCAAGGGGCTGAGCAAACCGTGGAGGTGTGAGCCCAGAGGCAGAGTGGGGGCAATCAGCTTGCAGTACATAATCTGATAAATCAGTGACAGGTTTGATTTCCATGCAAGAACTGATGTGGACTGTCATGGCATAAGCAAAAAAAATAATAACAGCCCTTGAACTTACAGAATCCTTTACGCTGCTGAAAATGCTCTGGGGCCCATGAGCTTCTCTGATGCCCCCAGGAGCCCTGAGAGGTGGGGAAGGCAGGTACTACTCTCCCTTAGCAGAGGTACAGAGGGTCAAGGGACCTACACAAGGCCACCAAGCTAGTCCTTAAATAGCTGTACCTGATGTCCACACTAATTTTGGTGATTACTTCATTTGTGCATTCACTCATTCATCAAATCTTTGAGAAATTTTTTTATTTTTTAGAGACAGGGACTTGCTCTTGCCCAGACTAGAGTACAGTGGCGAGATCAGAGCTCACTGCAGCCTTGAACTCCTAGGTTGAAGTGGTCTTCGTGCCACAGCATCCCAAGTAGCTGGGACTACAAGTGTGCGCCACCATGCCCTGATGATGAAATTTTTTTTTTTTTTTTGTAGACATAAGGTCTCACTATGTTGACCAAATGCTTTGAGCCATTATTTTTGGTGCCAAGCATTGAGTTAGGTTTAAGCAATACAGAGATCAGAGACTTGCCTTCAAAGCGATCCCTATAGTTTATGTGTTTAAATAAAGCAGCTTTTGAGTGTTTCTCCCTCAGCTTTCCTCTGGGAAGCTCCAGGTTTGGTGCTTTGCTGTGAAGTCCAAAGATTTCAGTTTCTTTTTTCTTAATTGCCTGTTTTGTGGTGGGGGAGGAGGCCAGGAGCCCTCTTGTTGAGCAAACCTGCAAACCTAATCCCATTTATGTAGGGCTGTTCTTTTTTCAGCATCCCCTTGGAACCAAAAGATTGGGGTTATGATGTTTCCCAGTGATGCCTTTAGATGCATGTTGGTGCCTGGACAGATCATAAGCTTCTTAAGGGTACTGATGTCCTGTTTGTTTTAGCAGTCTGCCCTCATGCAATAGGAGGCATTCAGCAGACAATAATTGGATTGAAGTGGTTGAAATACTACTATTTTAAGTTATTTGTGTCTCTGTGTGTGTGAGTAGATGTATGTTGGGTTGGCTTAATCTAAAATGTAAACAAAATTTGTCTACTTTTGTGGTTTGTTTTTAGGGATGCTAGGAAGATCTCTTCCCTAGAAATATATGCCATTACCTAGCTCAGTGTGCTCTAATTTTTACCATTAGAAATGCAGTTCTTTATGGTAAGGGTGAATATCTGTAGTCCTGCACATGTTAGTATGAGTTAGTCAGTGGTCTTTTCTTTTAGCTCTAGAAGAAATTACAGTAGTGAGGGCCTGGAGCCCTAGAAGAGGGCAAAGGGCAGAGAAAGCAACAGCAAAGCTCAGGCACCAGAGGCACACTGCTGCTTTTGTAATTTGGCTGAGAGAGGACCTTGGTCCTGTCTTCTCAAGTAGATTGAAAGAGCTTCAGGGATCAAGTATCTGTTTCTCCCTGAGAACTAATTACCAACTACCAAGAGCACACACGACACTGTGCCTGTGCACAGGACTTTGCATGATATTGTTACTCAGACTGTGGGTCCTAGCCTCGTGCAGGCATGATGGCTTTATCAATCATCATGATGAGAATGAGTCATGAGGGATCCACACTTGGACAGAAGGGCTTACCCCTGAAATCCTTCTCCATAGTGTGCACTGATAGTGTTCTCTTTTAACAAGAGAGACCATCTTTGGCAATGAAAATACGTCTGGAGGCTTTGGGCGGAGCTAGCCAGACTCGGGTTTGATCCTAGCTGAGGAACTTTATAGCTTTGTGATCTTAACTGAAAGATTTAACCTCTCTGATCGCCAGAGATAAAATTAACATGGACCTCCTACATGTGATGGGAGCATTAAATGAGATGACGTATGTGCAGGGCCTGTTATTAACTTATTAGTAATACATCTAACAAGTTAGGTATCTTTTTTTTTAAAAAAAAAATTTTTTTGGCAGTTAATTAAAAAAAATCTACCCTTTAATGTATTTGGTTTAGAAATTCTTTCCCCAAAACAGAATGGGGTGGAGTGTCAATTCAAGTGTCCGTGAAGCACATCAAGAAAGAGAAGGGCTCCCAGAAGGGGCTGTTCCCTGCCGCTTGCCTTTCACGTCGTTCTCCTGCCTGGTGACTGTTGGCTGGGCAGGGGGCCGGGCTGCTCCCAGGGAAGCTGTGCTGGTGCATTGTTCTTGGCACTTATGCCAACCATTCAGGGCTCGCAAAAAATTGGCTTAGAAAATAGTTTGAAAGTTATTACTTGGGATTCAGGAAACTCCAGGTGGCTTTTGAGAGCTGCCCCGAAATGCAGCCGGAGATGCGTCCTCAGCTGTTCACTTTCAAGACTTTCATTATTTTTCATGTTTATTTCTGGCTGGAGCCAGAGCTGGGGTATTCATGAGCTCTCACCGTCTGGTTTTTTATCAATCCCTTTGTTTCTTTAGGAGAGAAAGAAGCTTGCTCCCCAGTCCCCTCTGCCCCACCATAGGGTTCAAGGAAACTGGCCCTTGTAATTGTAAATTACCTATGAAAAAGACAGAACCCTTGGCTCCCTTCCTGGCGAAAGCTTCAAGATCAGCAGTGATAGCGGAAATTAATGAAAGCGGCTGCTGAGCTCCTGGCCTGTTGGTGGCTGCTGAGATGAAAAGGCAGCAATTGAAGTCGGCTTTGGGGATGAGCATTCCAATAAGGATTTTTGTTTGGGATACAGTTATTACTTGTAGCGTGGGCTCCAGTGAAGACTCAGGTTTCTTGGAATGGGTTCTGATTTGCTCACTAACAACTGTTGCTTTTCTTTCAAAATATAACCTCTTTCCCTCTAATCTGACCACCTCCTCCCCCAAGAAAAAAAATGCAGCCCTCCAAACACAATACAGTAGTAGCCCAAGGTGACGCCAAATGTCTGAATCTCTCCCTCTTTTCTTTTTATTCTTCTTTTTAGTAGGAATGAGGTTCAGTTGAACTCATTTTCTCTTTCATCTCAGCTTATCCCCCTTGGGCTGGTGTTAAACAGCTGTCATACAAGGGCTGCCCAGGAATCCAGTTATGAAACAAACCAGCCAGCCTTCTTAATTGTCCTCCTGCGACTGGAATAAATTTGTCATCCTAATTCTTGAGCACTTGAGTTCCTGGGCCTCAGGCTTGAGTGTCATTCCTGAACTTGGCCAGTTGTTTGCCCTTCTTGAGACCCTCTTGTGAACTGATTAGATGGCACTCAGGAGGCCACAGCGGGGTGGGGTGAAGGGGGCAGGACTGAGCTTGTTATAAACAGAGATTTCTTATTTAGGTGGAAGGTGGAGTTTTCTCCTTAATGTTCCATTGTCCTCCTGAGAGAAATTAACACTCACGTGGAAAGAACACATTCCAAGTGGTACATGTTTTGTTGCACATGAGGGCTGGATTTTTGAGTGTAAGTGACACTTCATTCTGTCAGGATTTAGAAGTATATTTTAAATGGACATCAATGAATTTAACAGTCATGGTTTTGGATATTATTGTCAGCATCCCCCAACATCTATGGCATTATAGTAATTTTTTTGCAGTATATTATACTAAATGGTTGTTCTGTTGTCTGTTTGGGAAGTGAGTCCTTCTGACATCTTTTTCCTTTATATTCTCAGCAAGTGAACTTTTCTTACTTTTCTTTTCAAAATACTTCAGTCTCAGAGTCTTTCTTTGACTTTTTCAATTGGAAACTTGATTTAGTTATTTGTTTGCTTTCTTACTTGATAGTTCAGATTTTAAATGTGATGATTTTTTTCTTTGTTCACAACTCACCCACATAGCCATGAAATTTTATAGTGATCCAGCCGAGGCACTTTCCAGAAACAGGTTCTTGATTTATCTTGAAGGAGCAGTTCATGAATGTAGCCTCTTAGAAATACCTGGTAATATCAGAAAATCCTGGAAGTAAGTGAACCAGTGGTCTTCTCCCATTTGCCCTTTCTTTCTTTATAGTTTGCATGTTGTCTTTAGGGGACTGTGGCAGCATTGCAGTATCTGTAGCTGCTTTGGGACAGATCTTTATGGGTTCTGTGTTCTCTCCTGGGATCTCAAGGCAGAAGAATGGAAGCACGGGCTTTGAGGCAGACACATGTGTGAGTGTATACAGAAGGAAACCAATAGGCCTTGGGAAATGAAATGGCTTTCAGGTCACAGACAAAGTTGGGTTCACATGGAGAACAATTCATTGTTGAGAACTGATAGCAACTTTATATTTTCCATTGAGACGCAAGGGCTTCCCAGTACCCAAGGTCTGAAGATATAGGAGAAGTTCCTTGACAATACACTAATTCCCTGCAAGCACCCGCAGGTGAGTCAGCTGACTCTGTTACTCCTACCTCCTCCCAATTGTGGCAGCTGGAAGGAAAGCCAGAGGAACCCAGGACATGAGCTGCAGACCTAAATGTTTCAAGATTTTCTCTGGTGGTCTCTTTGGGGCATTCATGCATCTGATGCTCTGCAAGTCATTAGAAAACACAAGGAAGCCATTGGCTATGGCTGGATCCAGACTGAAACATACACAAACCTCAGCCTCTAGCAGCGCCTGCCCAGCACAGGCACGATCACTTTCATCTCTGCTGCCAGTTGCCTCAGGGCCATGCTGATCTGGACTGTCTGTGTCTGAGCGATGTCAAGACACTGGGGACAAATGAAAAGACCATCTTGGTTCACTCTCTCCAAATGCCTGAGACAAGAGAAACAGATGTTGTATTTGCAGAATAGTAAATAGGGATCTTCAAAATAGGTCAGGCAAATGGGTCAATTTCTTTCTGAGTTTTTTCTGCTATTGTCACATAGAAGTTTGCCACCTCAGGGCAAATTCAGGCCTGTGTTCATGGCTGCTCCAGCTCTCTAATAAGGCTGACCATATTGCCAAGTGCCAGGTTTTCCTGAATCTTTCTCCCAGGAATACTGAAAACACTCTTGAAAGGTCATAACCCTCTTATCCATCTTCATCACCAACGAATCAAGGCAGTTTAGACAAAGACCATGTCTACATCTCATAGAGTAGGGCTCTTCAGGGTAGTCCCTGCAACAGGGGGAGGTCAACATGGCTTTCTGGAGTTCAGTCTCAGATGCTCTTAAATTGAGATCCTCTCCTCAGGCTTCTGGCTCTGAAGATCCCCAGCATGTCTGAAGGATCTGGAGTCACTGCTGTGCTTTTACTGGGACAAGTGAAATCACATGTGTCCCCACATCCTCCTATACCCATTTCACCTACTCAGTCATTTGATTGGATTTCCATTAGAAAGCCAAGCAAAATAAGACAAGGAATTCACCCACCTTTGTAGGATGGGAGGATTTCTGGGCACTAGTTTTCAGATTCTGTGTGTATTCAACCACCAAACAAAATTGTACTCGGTACCTCTTTTGTGTAGTAAGTATGTAAGGAGATATGGTGTGTTTAATGGTGAACAAGAAAGACCTGGACCACAAAATATTAGCTAATCTTTCCTTTTACAAATGGTAAGTATTTTCTTTATTTTGTTCATAGAATGTATTTCTTGGCTTGATAAAAACATGCAAAGAGGTATACATTTACAATTTTGCAATGCGTACTAACAAAGGCAAACTCAGCGATATTTTTGTTACATAAAACTGAAACAGTCAAAATTAATTATTTATGACAAATTCCTTCAAAAAATCTGCCTGTACTTCGTAGTCCTAGAAATTTGTGGCTCTCTGTCTCCTCACTCATGTACTACTGAGTTAAATATTTAATTTGCAGTTTTGTATCCCTTGATAAAATGAAGGCTTCTCAAAAGTAGGAAATTGTCTGGATCAGATTGTGATCAAAATATATAGAATACATGTGAGTCTCTGCTGTTGTCTCACTTGCTCCTCCTTCTGTGTACTGTTTTGATGCACCTCCTCTGGGAAGTCTTATCTGATCTTCCAGGTTAAGGATCCCCTTGTTTATATTCTCATAGTCTGGCTTTTTCCTTACAGCACATATTAAATTGTTGCTTTCTTAGTGCCTATCTTCCAGATAACTTCCATAATAGCATGAACTCCTTGTTTGCTTCTCAGGAAGGGACTCCAGCTTCAGGGTGGTACCTAATGCATTGCTCAGTGAAAGGTTAATGGATTAACATTCATTGCACAGAGGTTTTATAAAAGACACTTATTATTATTTTTTTGTTTGTTTCCTTGCTTCTGCATGTCAAGGCAAGGAAAGTGGTTTGTATGTATGTATGGAGAAATAATAATGTAGAAGGGGAGAGGTTCTGAGGATTTGAGGGCTTAATTTCTTCTAGGATCTTGTCGATTAGTTGGCCTTATTAGGTTAGCATAAAGTTAATCATTCCATTAACAATAATTGTAGCTTCTCATCTTGGAAATCTCAGTTTCGAAGAGTAAATTAAAGCCTTTCCTCTCTCTTTTATTCTTTTCTTTTCTTTTTTTTGAGACAGGGTCTCCCTCTGTCACCCAGGCTAGAGTGCAGTGGTGCTCTCACAGCTCACTGTAACCTTGAACTTTTGGGCTCAAGGGATTTTCCTGCATCAGCCTCCCAAGTAGCTGGTACTACAGGTGCATTCCACTACACCTGGATAATTTAAATTTTTTTTTAGAGATAGGGTCTTGCTATGTTGCCCAGGCTGTTCTCAAACTCCTGGCCTCAATTTAATCCTCCTGCCTCAACCTCCCAGAGTACTGGGATTACAGGCACAAGCCCCCAGGCACAACCAGACCTTTTCTTTTTAATCACCAGAAGGTCATGCTGACATTTGGTGACCAACCATCATAACAGCACACTTGGCCATTGTGGTCCTGGCAGACACATCTGTCTCATTAGATATTCACAGTCACTTGGAGCAGAGGCCTCCAAGAACTAATGTGTGTTTCTTGGGTTTTCCTGTATGGAGTTTGTCAAGCTGCTTGAATCTTTAGGTTTGTGTCTTTTGTCAAATTTGGGGAAATAGTAGTTATTGTTTCTTTGCTCTACTTTCATTTTCTCTCCTTCTGGAAATCCTAGGACCTAAATGTTAGAGCTTTATGTAGTTCCCTGATGCTCTTTTCTTTCAGTCCATTTTCTCTCTGTTGCTCAGAAAAATAATTTCTATTATTCTGTCTTCAAGCTTATTGTTTCTTTCCTCTTTCCTTTCCATTCTGTTTTATTTTTTTTTGCCTAGCCTTTGCATTTTAAATTTTGCTTATTTTATTTTTCAGTTCTAAAATTGCCAGATGGTTCTTTTTTTATATCACCCATTTCTTTGCTAAGACTTTCTATTTTTTCATGTGTTTCAAGCGTATGCATAATTGCTCATTGAGACATTTTTATGACGGCTACTTTAAAGTCCTTATCAGAAAATTCCAACATCTGTGTCCTCTCAGCGTTGGCATGTATTGTCTTTTCTCATTCAAGTTGGGATTTTCCTTGTTCTTGGTATCAGTGTTTTTTTAAAAAATTGTATCGTGTACATTTGGGTACTATATGATGCTGGATCTTATTTTGATCTTCTGTTTTTGCAGGCTTTCTCTTATATCATGATAGTGGTGGGGGACAGGGGAGAGGAGGTGCTACCTTGTTACTGCCAGGTGAGGGTGGAAGGTAGTTTAGAATGACACCCTAAGAGGTTCCTTGTTACTGCTGGACAGTGGCACATGCAGACAGGCTGAAACCATCATCTCTTGAAGTTTCCCAGAAAATTGTTTTTGCTCATCTCCTTAGCAGAAAAGATGTGCAAAGTTTTGCATTTGTAATCCATTTGGTGCTGGGTGACAAGTCATAACCTTAGTAGTATGCTGAGTGGAAGCCAGAAGGGCAGCATAGAAGGGGGTCTCTGAAAAGTGTAACCAGGCCCCTGAATCATAGTGTTTAAGGATCTATGGAGGGCCAGGCGCGGTGGCTCATGCCTGTAATCCCAGCACTTTGGGAGGCCGAAGCGGGCAGATCACGAGGTCAGGAGATTGAGACTATCCTGGCTAACACGGTGAAACCTCGTCTCTACTAAAAAAAAAAACTGCAAAAAATTAGCCGGGCGCGGTGGTGGGCGTCTGTAGTCCCAGCTACTCGGGAGGCTGAGGCAGGAGAATGGCGTGAACCCCGGAAGTGGAGCTTGCAGTGAGCCGAGATCACGCCACTGCACTCCAGCCTGGGCGACAGAGCGAGACTCCGTCTCAGAAAAAAAAAAAAAGGATCTATGGAAAATTCAGGTCCAGTTTGTCCTGGCAGTGACCTCTAAGGAGCTTAGGTAGACAAGAATACCAGTAGGTAGTGGCCATACTCATTGTCCAGTGTGTAATGGTAACATGACTCCAGGCCCAAATTTGGGCCTCGGTCTGCAACATTGGGCTGCAGACCTTGGACAGCTGCGTACCTGGGGCCTCAAGAGGTATTAACATCAGAGCCAGGGCTGGGCCCCATTCAGCAGACATCTGGACACTAAAAATAAGGGCAAACGTCTTGACAACTGAACCAGTCAAACAGTAAGTGTAGCACAGTAACTGCAGGGAGACTCAGGGCAGTCAGTGGTACTAAATCTATTGGATGGAACAGGGCTCCATGTTCCATTGGATGAAACTGCACTGCCTTGATTGACTTAGGGCTGAGACTCTGTAAGACTGGCTACAAAGAGATCAGGAGCACTTATTATTATTATTGTTTATTATTTAGCTCACTTTCTAGGAATGCCCTGTGTGTAAGAAGCTTAGATATAAATAAGCATTAATAATTATTGAAATCAGAATGGAAAGTGTTTTGTATGCATTACCTTTAAAAAATTTCATAATAATCCTGTGGGGTGGATAGAACATGTATTGTTATTCCATTTCCTGAGGAAAAATCTGGAGCTCAAAAATACGCTATACAGTGGAGTTAGGAAACTTGGGTCTTCAGACTCTAAAGCCTAGGGCTGCAGAGAGATATGCGGAGTGTCAGTCTCTGCAGCTTCCAGTAAGTGCCAGGTGTTTG
>NW_012117821.1:5070981-5074100 GCF_000951035.1 Colobus angolensis palliatus | reverse complement strand
GCCATCTCGCCTGGCTAGTTTTTTGTATTTTAGTAGAGACGGGGTTTCACTGTGTTAGCCAGGATGGTCTTGATCTCCTGACCTTGTGATCCGCCCATCTCGGCCTCCCAAAGTGCTAGGATTACAGGCTTGAGCCACCGCGCCCGGCCGAGAACTCTTAACACAAGAGCTGCCCTCTTAGCAGATGTTTAAGTATATAATAGAGAATGGTTGACCACAGGCACTATGCTGTGCTGTCCGTCTCTAGGATTTATTCATCTTGTATCACTGAAACGTTGTATCCTTTGACTGATACCTCCCACTTCCCCCCTCATCCCAGCCCCCAGTAACCAGCATTTCACTCTCTGCTTTTATAAGTTTGACTATTTTAGGTTCATCATATAAATGAGATCATGTAGTATTTGTCCTTCTGTGTCTGGCTTATTTCGCTCAGCATAATGTCCCACACTATGTTGTCATAAATTGCAGGGTTTCCTCTTTTTTAGGGCTGAATAATACTCCATTGGATGAATATACCACATTTTCTTTATCCATTCAGCCATGGATGGACACTTAGGTTGCATCCATATCAAAAGGATAAGTACATACTTATTTGGGGGAAGAAATTATGACCCAATTTATTTTGAAGGTGGTGTTGCAATATTATTTTTAATTGACAAATAATAATTGTATATATTTATGGGGTATGATGTGTTGTTTTGATACATGTTTTCACTGTGAAGTGATTAAATAAGGCTAATGAACAAATCCATCATCTCACATACTTATCATTTTTTATGGTAAAAGCATTTGAAATCTATTTTATCAATTTTGAAATATACAATGCATTATTATTTATTATAGTCACCATTCTGTATAAAAATCACTAGCTGAAACTTTGCACCCTTTGATCACCATCTCTCATTTCCCCATCCATCTCCTCTCCCAGCTCTGGTAACCATCATTCTACTCTCTGTTTCTATGAGCTCAACTTTTTTAGATTCCACATAAAAGTGAGAATAATGTGCTCTTTGTCTTTCTGTGCCTGGCTTATTTCACTTAGCGTAATGTCCTCCATGCTCAAGGATCCATATATACATTTAAAAGACATACACTTCTTTAGCCAGGGGTAGAATATTGATATGTATTGACATTGACAATGTCCTGGCATCTAATTTATGTGATCTTCATTTAATCTTCAGAATGACTATGAGAAGCAAGTATTGAAATGAGAAGGCTGAGGCTCAGAGAGGTTTATTTGCTCAGTTACACAACTACTGGCTTGAGGGCCGGGATTCAGCTAAAAGTCAGTGTGAATTCAAGTTCTTGCTTGCTCTACTAAGGGCGGCCCACTTCCTTTAAGTGGCTGAATGCCCAAACTAATGATGCCGGTTCCAGGGAACGTTGGTCCATTGTTCTGTGGTCAGTCTGCACCTCCCCCATCTGGCTGGTCACCTCCAGGATGGATGGGAAATAACATGGTTGGTTTAGCACAAACCCAACTCTGCTGATGAACCATCTGCTCAAAGTGTTTGTCCTACCATGATTTCTGTTTTTAGAGGATGTGCTTCTGGGGAAGTCATCGGTCACATTAAGGAGTCTGTTCAGCAAACATTTGTTAAGCATGTTGGGAATGCTCAACGACATGGGTAGAATGAGGGTTTACCCATTTTGGGAATGCTTCTCAGCTCTAGTGAGGTAGATGAACAGTACGGTCACCCACAGAAATTGCTTATATTTAGAGGGGAGTGAATAGACATACTGATAATTCCAGTACTCTGAGAAATCTATGATAGATGCATGGAGTTCCTGGAGAGTTAGTGAGAGGTGCTAACCTAACCTGTAGATTGCAAGGAGGCAAGAAGTGCTTCCCATATGTGGTGTATAGGTTGAATTTTGATTATTGAATGCCTACTTGTTACTGTGCTATGCTCTGTGCATTATCCTATTACTCTGGGGAGTCTTGTTCTTTAAGGGAGACACTGTTCGGACCATTCTCAGCACCTAGCACAGTTCCTGGCATGTAGGAGGCATCAACAGAAAATACGTAACAACTCCCGGCAGGCAGTCTCCTGCCTCTGCCTTAGCACTTCCACACTGAGCATGTCATCCGGGACAGGAGACCAGCTGTGCACCTTGAACAGCACTGGGTTTAAAGCCTGGGTCTGCCCCCTTGCTAGCCATGAAACCTTGGAAAAGTTCTTCTCTCATTCTCCGAGTTTCTTCATCTTCAAGTGGGAATAATAGTAGCCCAACATGACATGGTTGTTGTGAGGATTAAATGAGTTAATGCACGTAAATGCCCTTAGAGCAGTAGCTAGTATGTAGTAAGCACATAACCAATATTGGCTCTTAAGTTTGTCTTGAGGTCTCAATGAATCTTCTCAAAAAAGTCTCTGTTTTGGCAAATTCTGGCTGTCCTCTGATGTCATGTGGTCTGAATCTAGAATCCATTCTCTTTTTATAGAGCTGGGTGATATATTTTGATGACATGATTCTATAATCTCTTAGAGAACTTTACTGAGTCCCGTTCAGTTTGTTCTAGCAAATAATAAACGATTAGATCTTATTTTGGTTATTTGTATCAGCCACAGCAGGTATAGCGATGGACAGGGCCAGCCTGATAAAATCAGTATTATTTTTTCATTATTCTCAGTATATTAATTCAGTTTATTTTCCTTTCTTTCAAAATTAAAAGCAATGGGAACCATCTGGAATCCACTTAAGGAAGAAAATAAAATTTAATGGAAAGATACTGTAGGTATTTCAGGAAAAAACTGAGTCTCAAAATGGTAGGGATTAGGAAAAATCCAGGTCTCAGGGATAGGATTCTCTAGACTCCTGCTGGGCACAGTGGCTCAGCCTATAATCCCAGCACTTTGGGAGGCTGGGGAAGATGGATCATCTGAGGTCAGGAGTTCAAGACCAGCCTGGCCAAAACTTGGTGAAACCCCATCTCTACTAAAAATACAAAAATTTGCTAGGTGTGGTGGCGGCTGCCTGTAATCCCAGCTACTTGGGAGGCTGAGGCAGGAGAATTGCTTGAAACCATGAGGCAGAGGTTGCAGTGAGCCGAGATTGCACCATTGCACTCCAGCCAGGCAAGGGAGCAAGACTCTTCTATTTAAAAAAAAAAAAAA
>NW_012117821.1:5020598-5070931 GCF_000951035.1 Colobus angolensis palliatus | reverse complement strand
AAAAAAAAAAAAAAAAAAGATTCTTTAGACTGTCCTTCCAGGTCTCCACCAATAGTGTAACTAGGTTTCCAGCAGATTCCCAGAAGAGGGAATCCAGTTTTCCCAGCTGTGGTCAGGTGTCCACCATTAAGCCAATCTGCTGAGGCCAGTGGGCAGAGTCCTGAAGGAGGAGCATGGCTGTGAGAAGGTCACCACTCCACGGGGGGCAGGCAATTCCCAGGGAAGGGGCTCTTTGGTAACCTGCTTCATATCTACTGCAGTTAATTTTTGTGTAGCCTGGAGAGTTGTGATTTTACTTCTTGTTTTCCAACTCTGAGGATTAATCAAGTGTGGTTATTGAGCAGTGACCATGTACCTTGTTCTGTGCAAGGTATAGGGTGTGTGTGTGTGTATGTGTGTATATGTGAGTGTAATGGTTACAGTGAAGCAATTTCAAGGATCTTGTCCTTAGAAGTGCAAGGCCAGAACCAGACCAAGGAATGCTTTATCACTTTGAACATGATTGTGACTTCTGCATCAGCTGTTTTCCTAGTTCCTTTTCTCCTAAAATATTTATGTCTTCTTCATATTTCATGCTTCTTAAAAATTGGGGCATTTTTTTGCTCAAGTGTTCAATATAAAGGGTGGATTTTAAATGGAAGGATGTAAAATACTGTCAAGTTTAGTGTGTTCTTTTTGTATGTCAATAACTGGACAAATTCATTATTTTCTCATTGAATATTCCCAGTCCCCTCAGCAGAGGCACTAGGATAATCCATATCTCACAAATGAGGGAGATGGACCTTGAAAAGAGGAGGTAACTTCCTCAAGGTTATACAACTAGTATGAACTGAACAAAAGCTTCTGAATTCAACTTTGCTGACTCCAAAGCCAGTGCAATGGACAGGGCCAGCCATGTCACTTTTCATGGTGTTTAGTAAATTATTTTTCATATTTTGCATACATTTAATATTTTTCATTTTATTTCTTTGATTTCCTCATGGAAAGATTTTTCTTTTTTAAAACCATGATCTCACTGTATTTCCTGAGTCTGTACTATTTAATTATATAATAGATTCCTTGCAAACACAATGAAAATGAGCATTATTCTTTGAAAACCAACAAATGATAAAAATTAAATTATTAAGTGGCTATATAACTAATTTTTTGATCAGCATCAGACACATTTTAAAAGCAATATGTTTGAAAACATGTGCAAAGACAAGGTGTGTGCAGTATCAGTTAGTGGGTAGCACTAGCTTATGTTATGTACTATGATGGTTGCCATGATCCTGGAATGATGGGCTTGAAAATGACCCAGGGAAAGATTATAGAAGGGGCTACTAAAATAGTGAAGAGGAGGTGATGATCACTGGGATGCAATGAGGGCTTGATACAAGCAATTGATGCTAGCATAAATCTTACTGCTTTTGTAAGGGTCACAGACCTATTAGGTGAGAAAAAAAATAAGCAGAATGGACGTCGGCAACGTATCTGAACAACTTCCTTGTAGTATCTTTGTGGCCAATATGGAATGTATTTGTATGTAAGGAAAATTGATGGATTAATAATTGGTCAAATGTTTATACTCAAAGGATACTGACCAGTGGTTGAAAGTTAACCTGAAGATAATGTTCCAAGTAGCCAATTTTAGGGCCCTATCCTTGGTCCTGCCCGCCAGTCTACCTAAGAGATGCAGGCTTCTCTTTTCTCAGGTTGGCGAAGATACTAATGGCAAATTCACCCAGTGTGCAAATAATGTGAAGACAGGATGGGACAGTGAATACTAAGACAGAAACAGGATATAAAATGATATTTATAGACTAGAGATCTGGGCCAAGTCTAACAGAACAAAATGTAGCAGGGATAAATGTAAAGTTCTACAAATCCCAAAATTAAACTGCACAAAATAGGATGAGGTAGATGTTTCAGAGAATTAGTAGCATGAGTAAAATATTAAATAGCTTGGGAACCAGTAAGCTCAAGGTTCACTATGAGTCAATTCTGTGATACAATAAGCAAAAAAACTCACAAAGCCTTAATCTATTTTAATAGACCTATATTCTGGAGTGAGAATGGGAATAATTTCTTGGAACTATGCATTTCTTAGTTTGGAATATTGTGTCTGTAATATTTTAATTTAGAATAATTTTTCTGCCTTGGTGGGTACATAGTGAGATATGGACAAATTGAAAGACATACAAGAGAGGTAGAAGCCCACAGCAAGAAAGAGAGGGCAGAAAAGAGACATTATAGCAGCCTTTAGATGCAGGAAAGGGTGTCAAATACAAGAGATGTTAGTATTATTTAATGCAGTATCAGATTATGGAATCTGTAGCAGCCACAGAGAGATAGGTTCAGGGTCAAGATAAGGGGTAAATTTCTAATAGGAATGCCTGGTTATGAGATAAGTTTTCCTGGGAGGTACTGGACTCTCTCTTATGGGAGATTAAAAATCCGGCATTACTATAGATTATAGGTGTGTCCTGCAGTGGGGATACTCTAAACATTTTGAGCAGATAAGTGACAGGATTCTCACAATCCTGCAAGAGATGGGCCAGCCTGAAGTCAGGGAGACTAGTTAGGAGGCAATTGCTCTCATCCAGATGAAACAAAACTTGATTGGAGGTAAGGGTTAAGTAGACACTGGAGAGTTTAGGATAGGTCCATTGCTCCAAAGCCCTTGCAAGGCACGGTGAGTGAATGAGAGATAGCTAAAGCTTGCTGTGCATCTGGGACAATCATTTAATGTCTGGGGTCTGTAGTTCCCTCAGCTGTGAAATGAGAGGCTAAAATCAGGATCCCTTTCATTCATGACATTCTGTGATGAAAACAAGCTATAATAATCCCATCGCAGGGAAGGTGCATTTATAGCTCTGTGTCTGCTCGCTTAAGTAGTCTGGTATGAGGAGGGAAATGGAGGTGGCTCCTACCCAGAGATACTCTCCCACAATGACCTTGTACTGTGACTGGGATTTTGTCACTGGGGTTTTTATTCAATTGAATTAAGTTCTTATATTCTCACTTAAAAAATGTAAATGCTAATGGGAAGGATATATATATATAATCATAGTTTAGCAGCAGGAATGAGGCTTTCTGATTAGTTTCCTTTAAAAGCTTTAGTTAAGGACAGTCTTAAAACAATTTTTTTTTTTTGAGGCAGAGTCTCGCTTTGTCACCCAGGCTAGTGTGCAGTGGTGCGATCTCAGCTCACTGCAACCTCCGCCTCCCAGGTTTAAGTGATTCTCCTGCCTCAACCTCCCCAGTATCTGGGATTACAGGTGCCTGCCACCATGCTTGGCTAATTTTTTTGTATTTTTAGTAGAGATGGGGTTTCACCATGTTGGTCAGGCTGGTGTTGAACTCCTGGCCTAAAGTGATCCACCTGCCTCAGCCTCCCAAAGTGCTAGGATTATAGGCATGAGCCACCGCACCCAACTAAAATATATTTTTTTGTGTGATAAGAAAAAGAGAGAGATTATTTTGGAGCATGGGACACTGCTTGGATTGCAAAGCCAAGTAAGATGCTACAGTTGGCAAACTTGGCAAGGGAGGGGAATCACCAGTGAGGGTAAGCCTTGCTTGTAAAAGAGTGGAAGGACTTCAGGGCCAAATTTAAGTCACTTCACAGTTTTGCTGTGGGCTGGGCCAGCTCTGAGGCTGGACCACAGATACATTTAGCCTCCCTCTTCCATTTATTTGAGGACATCTTAGGGATGTTTAGGCATGCCCCATTGTGATTGTTGTTATATTTATTCAGTGATTAAAATATAACTTCCTTTCATTAGCACTTGATTCCTTTAACTGGAATTCATTACTTTCATCTGAACATTTTATGTTAAAAACAAAAGATCATAGAGCTGTCTGAAGAAGTATATAATAATGAAGTTACTGTTGAGGTTCTGATGGTGACTATGGACTTAAAAATAGAGATTTTAAGTATTTTCTGTATATCCTAAATGCCTGTAGACAGATTTTTATCATTGGTTATTCAACAACCTTGGAAAGAGTTCATTGGAAATCATGGGGCTTTCGAAACAAAACAAAACAAAACCAACCAACCAGCCAACCAACCAGAGGAACGAATGAACAAACAAACCTTCATGGAGCTAGGACTTTGGCTTCAAAAGTAATTTGTTAAACTCTTCTAGCAATTTATCACTGAAGTAGGAGTATGTCCACTCTATTGACTGACCTTTTAATTAAATGTTGTACCTGGCTAGGTATATTTTAAGAATTTGGCATTGACTTTGGACAACTGTGGGTAATCTATCCAAATAAGATTTACTTGGGTCTTCCCCACAGAAAAAGGTTTAGGGCACCTTCTAATTTGTTAAATAATGAGTGAGGAATCCATTTGATGGGTGGAACCAGGGCCACCTTCACTGTTTGAGAAAGGTTAAATGATATTTACCAGCACATTTTCTTGAATTTTCTTGTCAAGAAATATAAAAGGAAAAGTGATCTACATTCATGTAGTGTGTTTGGGCCAGGTTATGTCAAGAGGAGAACGAATGCACTGAAGACCTGAATGAAAGTTTCCCTTAAGACTGGATTCTGAAAGATGCACTGAATATAAAATGTTTGAATAAAGGAAGAACAGGAAGAGTGTGAGTATTTTCTGCTAGCAACACTTAGCTTTTAATCAAGAGCTCGTTTCCTAATACTACACGAATGATTAACTTTGATAATAGAAGTGTAAGGATCCTAATGTATGACTTTGTTGATGGTTTTTCCCTCCTCTCTAAACGTGGTTTTAAAATACACAAACTTTCATTACCTTATAGTAGGCTTTTCAAAGGACTTGCTTATCCTCAATCTTATTTTCTAGTGTGACATTGTCCTTGGGGTTTATGTTATGGCACCATGTTATGAATGAGGCAGCATTATTGTGACATTCTTCAGAGATCAATGACCAAAAAGTCCAAGGCTGACCTATAGCTACAGAATTTTGGGCTATCATTATGCTGACCATATTTTCAGAAGCCTCAAATGTACTATTTATTTTCCTAGTTGAGAATTTATATATCTGAAAGGTTTAAATCATAGTTACATCCTGTAAAGAGTCTTAATTTAGTAGACCTAATATAACTTAGTGAAATTTGCACTGGGCCAGGCAGTCTGAGAGGTAGAGTTGAGGGGCCCTATTTGGGCTGGTTCTACTTATTAAAATTCTGCTATGTGCTAGGTACTGCACTACTAATTTTGTGAATGTTTGGTGCTTAAATCGAGGTTAAGCAGCTTACCCCAGTTTGTAGTAAGTGACAGGACTGGGATTTCATCCCAGGCCTGCCTGTCTCAAAAGCACATGCTGTTTCCATCACACTGAGTTTCTCTGCTCTCTACCAGTTTGTCATATGGGTCTGCTACATCAAAATCATCTGGGGCCTCTGTTAAACATCAGATTGTCAGACCCCACGCGGGGCCTTCTGAATGAGAATCTCTCCAGCTGTTGCTAACCAGCTCTCCAGGTGATTGGATTGTAGGGCCAGGTTTGGGAATCATGGGCACCTTTGTGCATTATTGCTTGCCCTTATACTGTAACCTTTAGAGGGCAAGACTTTTGCTGCATACCTATCAGTATGGCAGATGTTAGAGGCAAAGTCCAGAATAGTGGGAGAAAAACTTTACCCTCCTGGCATTTTTGGTTTTAGGTGCTATTAAGGGAGAAGTCGTTGAGAGAGACATTGAAAGATAGATAGCTGCCCTGAGACTTGGAGTTGGGAGCAGTGTGTGGGCTTAGGGCCTTGCTTCCTGTTCTAGGATGTGGAAATTTACTTAGGAAATGATTCTCATCCAGCTTGTTTGTAACTTGGGATATTCATCGAGAAATGAAAGCTGATTATAGAAATCAGTCCCTGCTGGGGCCCTGCTAGGCTAGGCCCTGACCTCTGTGCCTGTATATTGACATCTTGTTTATTTGCATCAATAAAGATTTATTCCAGTCATTAGAGGATGGCAATTTGAACCCTAGAATTACACCCTATTCCTGCCAACTCATTTATGTGTTTTCTCCTTTTCACCAAGCACAAAAATAATCCAGATGGAGTCAGGGTGGGTTGGAGGGGGATGCCAAAGAAGAAATTAAATTAGAAAAGGTGCAATTGAAATAACCCAGCTAGTCTTAGCAGAGCTCTGTGGCTAATGTATTTATAGTATATAAATATATGTGTGTTAGTTTGTAATAGGGAGGAGAGGAGGCAGGCAGAGGATAGATTTTGTTTGGAATTATTGACCAACAGTTGAAACCTGACCAATGATTTTGTACATTCATTCATTCATTCATTCACTGATTCATACAGTTATTCTGCAAGAAGATATTCATTCATTCAATCATTCATACATTAATTCTGCAAGAACATATTCAGTCACTCATTCATACATTCATTCTGCAGTGAGATCTAACTGAGCACTCACTGTGTATCTGGGACTTATCCATATGTGAATTTCTTGAGAAGAGAACTTGGGACTTACCATTAAGGAATTTAAAATTTAGATCAATAGTAAGATTGCACGACAGTTGAATAAGGACATAAGAATTGGACAGGAAATATCATAAGAGACCAAATAAGTGTTGCAGAATGAAAGTGGCAGAGTAGTTAAGGAAAACCTAGATGAAAAGAATAATCCTGAAGAATTTAGGATTCAATTTGATACTTGAGTTTCTAAGATGGGATAGATTTACATAGGAGTAAGGACATTCCAGGTGGGGGGAATGGTATGAGCAAAAACCTAGAAGCAGAGGTATGCTGGAGGCATTGATATTCAGGCCAGCCAAGTTTGGATTACGGGGAATATGTTTGTGAGGCAGGAGAGCAATATGAGTTTCATTTAATGATGTAGAATAATACTGTTTTTGCCTTTTCTCATCATGGTTGTCACACAGAATCATAATGATCAGTGTTCCTGTCTGTTTTCCCCATTAGATTGAAACTCCTTAAGATCGAGGACTGAGTATTTTTGGGGGGGCTTTTAAGTACCCTTACTTACACAAAGCTGTGCACCCAGTTATTGAGTGGGGACTGACTAGGGACATGTCTGGACTGAGGCAGTGGGGAGCCAGCCCCTGCTTCCCTTTCTTGCTGCCTGTTACATGTTGAACATCAGCCAAAGTGGTTTTCTCGTTTATAAAATCATTAAGTTATTATGTGGCTCCTCATCCATGTGGTTAGAGGAAGTCGAAGTCACTCTGAGCCTCGCAACACTATTATTAGAGCTAGGCCATCAGTGAACTGTAAGAGGACGAATGGTGGTAACTAATGGACAGCTGTTTACTAAGAATTTACTTCTGTCCACACCTATGTTAAATACTGTGGGGGCATATAAAAGGTGCATATAGGATCACATAAGATCACTGTCCTTCAGAAGCACACAGCGTACTGGACTGATGAAGTTCCTCTACATGCGATAGAAATAAAAGAATGTCTGAATAGTCCATGGAACCTACCTGGGCCTTGGTTTATTTTTATCTATAAAGTTGGACTGGATTATCTCTAAGGATCTTTTGAGTCTGAAGTTGATGGAGAGCTCAAAAGAGTTCAGCAGGGGTAAATAACTAGGAAGGGCAGGCAGTGCTTATTTAGCACCTTCTTCGTAAACAGAGTTTGTAGGGTAAGGGTGGGTGAAAGGTGCAGCTGGGAATCTATCAGCTGGGGTTTGAACGGGAGAGGAGAAAGCATCCCCAGAGTGGAGAAAGCCACAGCAAGGGGCAGAGCCTGGAAGAGCATGCAGAATGGAGGCTGCCTGTGTTATCCAGGTGGGCCTCAGAGACAGTGGTCAGGGTGACACTTTCAAGACAAATCCCTTATGAGCTTAAGTACCTCTCTTTAGAAGTTGCTGGCAGTGCATTGGCTGGGATCCTGGATGTTCATGCTCTGTGCTAGCATATGGGGAACATTCTGATGTTTGGATTAGTGATTTCTGGGACTGAATATTAAGGACTTGACCTTCTATCAGTTCCACCTGCTTTCAGGACCCCTGGAGATGGTCCCTTGGCTTCTACTGAAGCTAGAAGATCTGTGTCCATGTATAAGATCAACCACCATTATCCCCTTGGACCTCTAACCCATTCCAGCATTGAACAGCTGCTGTTGTCCAAGTTAAGGTGTTTTTTTTAAGCCAATTATAGCTCACAAAAGTTTGTGCTTGCTCTGTCCAGGTGGGTCTGCCAGAGGCCCCCTGACCCAAATGTTCTGTCCCCACATCATGTGCCAGCACAACCCAATTAGAGGTGACCAGGGCAGCCGTCCACTTAATTGTATGCAGTTAACATCTAACCCTTGGCGTTCTTGGCAAAGCAAAGGCATTGGCCTTTTGGCTTCTGCTGGTCCGGTCAGCAATTACCCAGTTATTAAAACTAAATAATTGCCATTAGCTCTTGTCCTCAGTGCATCCTGAGTCTCACTGCAAGTGAATTTTCCTCTCATTTGCGAAGCTCTCCAATGCAGGGCAGGGGATACTTGTCCTTCAGACACTAGGCAGGTACAACAGCAGAGCAGGCTCCCTGTGCGCCACAATCTCCAGCTGCTTTTGCGTTCCAAGGTGTTACTGTGAATTTTGCGCTTCTGCCACAGAGCCAATGCCTTGTGTGTCTGTGTGCCTGTGTATTTAGAGGGCTGCTGTTTTACTGTTGGGTTGGGAGGATTTTCCTTTGCTTTTTCTTAGCTGGATATTGCCTTGAAATTCAGTTTGGGGGTGTGAACTTTCTCTTCAGTTTTTTTCTACTTTTCTTTCTTTCTTTTGAGTTCTCATTTCTGAAGAGATTTCTGTTCTGAAATCCTAGCATTAAATGGAGGTGTTTTCATTTTCTCTGGGAGAAGTCTCACAGCACAGGTGTGTGCTTGATTCTCTACTTGCAGTTCCCCACTGCCGCCCCCCTCCCCCTGCTGCCTTGATGCTGATAGTGGCTGTCTAAAGTACAAAGGGAAAGTTAAGATTACAGATTGTCCTTCTCTTTGATTGTATTCTTGACTGTAGCTTCTCAGCCCTTTGCAGGAGGAACTCACATCAGGCTGGGACGTAAAAACAGGAGAATTTTCAGCCCTGGAAATAATTGCTTCTTGGAGTAGATCCTTTGGGAGCCTCCACACTGAGGAATGAAGTTTGACTAATCCCCAGCAATGGATAGGACTTGGATGAGGAGAAAGGGTCTGAGATCTGTGTTTCCAGGCAAGGAAAATTCTGGCAGGACCCGTTTGCATATGTATTGAGGCCTAATTAGGCCCTCAGTGTGTTTGGACTGCTTTGTTGCAGTGGGTACGATATTATTCTATTTTAAGTACTTCCAGAGGGCAATGATCTTGAACTCAGATTATTCCTGGACTTTATTTTTGCAGGGGTGGGTGGAGTGTAATCATAATGAGGGTTACTGCATTTTGTCCTTGTGGCTATAATCTCACTCATTTATTCCTTTCTTCAAATATTTGATACATGTTTATCAAGTGGCCACCCAGTATAAAGTATGGAACAGCCTTGAACCGTAGATTATGGTGGTAGGGAGAGTCTGTAGGGGCCATTGTCTAACTTCTCATTTTGCAGAGGAGGAATCTTTGTCTCCATTTTTCTCATCTGTTTAGTGTCTCTCCAAGATCCCGGGCCTTTGAACATTCTGGCTTTGGGATGTCTCCTTTCCTGGATGCCCTGTACTTCATCACTTTAAAATGACAGCTGAGACCTTGCAGGGTTATTGAACTGATCAGGTGATCTAGCTGGTACTTTGGGATATTGCGGCTCCTCCCTGAGTAGGAATGGGCTCACATCGCTCTTTTAGTCTTTCTCCCAAGCAGCTTCTCCAGTCCCAGGGTTCCTTCTTTCTGTGCTCCCTTTTTAGTGGCTGGACAGGGCTGATATGCCTCCACAGTTCTCAGAGTTGACCCAGACCTGACTTCACTCTGAAGAAGTAGGTCCTGTTAGGGAAACCGGATTCAAACATGAGGTCTTGTATGGCTTGAATTGTGTCTCCCTAGAATTTATATGTTGAAATCCTAATCCCTGCCACCTGAGAATGTCATTGTATTTGGGAATAGGGTTGTTGCAGATGGGATTATTAAAGAGAAGGTCGTGCTGGAGTAGGGAGGGTCCTGATCCAGTAGGACTGGTGTCTCTATAAAAGGGGGAAATTTGGACACAGACACATATAGGGAGGATGCCATGTGAACACGAAGGCAGAGATCAGGGTGGTGCAGCTGGAATGCCAGAGATTGCCATCAAACAACCAGAAGCTGGCCAGAGACTGGAAAAGATAATTCATTAAAGCCCTTAAAAGGAAGCAACGCTGTCCACACTTTAATCTTGGACCTCATCCTCCAGAACTGTGATAAGATAAATATCTGTTGTTTAAGTCACCCAGACTAGGTGGTATTTTGTTATAGTAGTCTGAGCAAACTCATACACAGAGGATTTGAGAGTGTTTTCTGGAATCTGCAGAGGGTCAAATAATCCCCTGGGGAGGGGAGATGACTGGAGAGGGACTTGTCTGTTTCTCACTGCCATTCCAACGGTGCAGGGGATTCTTGGATAATATTATGCTGAGATTGTGTGAAGGTTACTTTAGTATATAGTTTCAGTATATGGATTATATGTGACCTTTTATCTGGAATACCCTCTGACTTTCTTTGCCCAAGTTTTTTTTTGCTCAAGTCACTGTTTCAGATCTGGCTCAGTCCTCACCTCCTTGAGATATCTTTTTCTACACCCAGGCTTGCGTAGGTGTTTTCTGCTGTCCTTTACCATAACTTACCTTGTTGTATTCTATTTATGCTGCTTTGCTGATTCACCAGGTGTTCTCTCGAGGATCTGTCATGCCTGTTGATGTCCTGGGGGTTCTGGGTCAGTGGCTGACACAGAGGAAGTCCCTGTGCTTGGGGATCTTGTACAGATGTGGGATGAATGGATGATAAACACGCTAGCGGACAGAATAATTTCAGATTCTGGAAGGTTCTAGAGAAAAAACAAAACAGAGTAATGTACTGGGGGGAAGCAAGGGACGGCTAGAGATACAGGGGTCAGGGAGGTAAGAACTGAGCTGAGATCTGAAAGAACAGGAGTTGGTCATGCAAAGATCTGCAGAAGAAAATCCCAGGTAGGGGAAGAGCAAAGTGCAAAGGCCCATAGGAGGGACCTGTCCTGGTGTGTTCAGGATGGAGTGCTTGGAGAATGGCAGCTGAGCAGGAGAGTCAGGGGTGAGGTGGAAGAGATTAGCAGAAGTGGGGTCTTGTGGGCCTTGTCTGGGGCCAGACTGTGAACTTAGCATGGAAAGGATTTTGTAACTTTTGTCACTACAACACCACTTGTATGTATACCTGTTAATCGAACATTATTAAACAATACCTCATTTATCTAAGAATTGCTTCTTAGGCAACCTCTGCTAGCCAGGGTGCATCAAGAAGCAACAAAGAAACAAACACAATTCAGAGACACCAAGTCAAGATGTCAAGAGTTTCATGTCCTCCAAGTTGAACATTTTTCTCAGAGAATACTGACTTTGGCCCTTGTTCAGAGCCCAATAACTATTTCTTTATGTACTATTATAGTACTTTCTTTACATATTATAACTTTGAGTGTTAATTTTCTCAGTTCCTAGCAAATTTAGAGCAAGAAGTTATCTTTGGGAAGGAAGTAGGGATTTGAAAATTGACGTGAGAGGCAGACACTGTGATGGGAGTATGACATGATGACAGACTGTAGATAGGAAGGAAACAGCTAGGACTTCAGAAAGCTCATCAGGATGAGGCTCTCGATTCAGAGACAAGCAGTCTTAAATATCACAGTAAGCCTGAGACATCATGTATGATAGCATGGTAAAAATACAGGCTCTTTACAATGAGGATTTTGAAGTACTGCAGAACAGGTTACGTTTTTTTTCCTCCATTTGTTTTATCGAAGAAAACAGGGAAGTGGAGACCATTCTAGAATAATTTCCATTTGAAATGGTTAAAATTCAAAAACAAATCTGGTGCTTAAGGATAAGCTTCATTTATCTGGAAAATGTACTTCTATCGAAATCATACCTCCTTGAATGATGCCAAATAAATGAAAATGTGATTGTTTAGCCCTTTGATCTTCAAAAGTCTTAGTACAAGTGGTAGATGATTTCCTGTGACCTCCCAATCAGAGCAAGGAATTATTATTTCTGGTTTTTTCCTTCCTAAAAGCCAGGTAGAAAATGACGAGCAAACAATGACATTATTACAGTGGCATTTTAATGGGTGTTCAGGGAACTAAAAAGTCAGCAGAGGCACTGCATGTAATATTCATGGGTATTTTTCTATTTTCTTGCCTCTTCTCGCTCCAGATACAGGAATGAAGTGTATCTGGAGAGAGAAGACACATACCATATCTGGAGAGAGAAGAGGCAAGAAAATGGATACAGGCCAAGTGTTCTGAGTACAGGAAGCATGCAGAAATGGCTCCTGTAGGCCTATCTTTGACCTTTTGCGGGAGGGATAGACAAGGCTCTTCCATCCCGCACCCCCGACCTTATTTTTTATTTTCGTGAAATCTTGTTTATCTAGTAAGCTGAGATCCCTCTGCTTTTTGTGGAGTATCCAGGATCCTGAATGGATATTGACAGTCTAATCTCCCCTTGAGAATTAGAGGAGGATTTTGAAGATGCAAATTTCCCCACTAAAGGCTTCTGAGAGAGGGTGAATGGGATCAAACAGATTAGTGTCATTGAAGTGAGAAAATGGGGGCGGATGGACTGGTCTGGGGTACCTCTTAGGTACTGCCTGCAAGGTGTTGACCTAATACAAAGTCAGGAGATCCCTGGGAAGCACTTATAGGGTTGGGGTGGTATCTTATCAGCAAGCTGCAGTTGCAACATTGCCTAGTTTTGCCTGTTAATGATTCTTAAATATAAGCTTGGCCACTATATGGGCCTACACTGCTTGTGTGTGCTTTTCTATGGAGACCCATTATGTGAAATTCTAAACTTCTGAAACCAAATCTCATGGAAACACTCCTCTACCGCAAGAATCCTTCTCTTAAGTATGTGCAGTCCCCTCACTGTTCCCACCTCTGAACATGAACTCATGTTTTCATCCAGGTGGATAACTTTCATTCTCTACAGATCCTATTCATTCTTTTGGTCCATCTCTGGCCCCATCTCCTCCAGTAAGTCCTCCCTCACCACCCCAGTTTAGTGTGATTTCATCTTCTCATCTTTTGTGGCACATGTTGCCTGATCATTTGTGGTGTGCTGGTCAATGTTCTCTAGGTGGAGGGGGAGAGTCCTGATTTGTAGCATTTACCAATTTCTGTAGTGTAAATACTTCTACCATGGGTTATTTCAAGCTAACAATGTGGAGGTAGTGAATGCAGAGCTGGGAAGCAGGAAACACATTTGCTTTTCTCCAACAATGCCACCTGGCTGCAGCGTACTACTGCATGGAGGGCCCTGGAACTGTCTTTGCATGTCTTTCTTATCTCTTCAACCAAAACCTAAGCCTCAGTGTTGCTTAACTCTGGCTTCACATTAGAAACACTTGGTAATATGGTTTGGCTCTGTGTCCCTGTCCAAATCTCATCTCAAATTGTAATCCTCATGTGTCGAGGGAGAGACTTGGTGGGAGTGATCAGATTATGGGGGTAGTTTCCCCCATGCTGTTCTCATGATAGTGAGTTCTCACAAGATGTAATGGTCTTAAAAGTGTGGCACTTACCCTTCACATGCTCTCTCTCTCTCCTGCTGCCATGTAAGACATCCTTGTACCTTCCACCATGATTGTAAGTTTCCTGAGGCTTCTCTAGCCATGCGGAACTATGAGTCAATGAAACCTACTTTCTTTATAAATTGCCCAGTCTCAGGTAGTATCTTTATAGCAATGTGAAAATAGACAATTACACCTGGGAATCTGTGACAAATACTAGTGCTCAGACTCCATCCTCAGTTTCTGATTCATTAGTTGTGGTAGAGACCCAGGCGTAAGTACTTTTCGGCAGCTTTCCAATTGAGTGTGATGTACAGCCAGAAGTGAGAACTGCTGCCTTAAATGTAGGGAGGGTATTTTTTTTTTCAGTGTTTCTCAAAGTGTGGTCCCTGGCACTTGGTAGAAATGCTAATTTTTGGTTCATACCCCAAACCTGCTGAATGAGAAACTCAGGGTGGGAGATTAGACCAGTATTCTGTGGTTTAATAAGCCCTCCAGGTGATTCTTATGCATGCTAAATTTGAGAACCACTGTCTTCTATCTTCTGAATACTTATGAAAACTAAAGACAGTTATAGGCACACAGCTGTGCCCAATCAACACTTGTTGATTAAAATCTATCAGGGAGTACATTTTCATGAAGCAAGCTATTTTTTCCTCTTTGTGAGAAGATTTAGTACAGAGTACCTTAAAATAGAGATTTCTTTTCGCACATTGAATCATGTGGCTTACAAATATTCAAGGATCTAGGATTTACTGTTCATTCAGCTATGTGGAAACACACCTATTATATTAAACAGAGTAGAGTGAAATTTATTTATCCATTCAACAAATATGTACTGATAGCTGGGAATAATTTGTTATTAGTCCATCTTCCCTTAAGATGGCCACTCTGCATCAGGGCAGAACAGGCATGGACTTCCATGCTCTACTTGCTACCTACAAGCTAGATGATCTTGTAAGTAGCAATGCTTCTTTACACCGTATTTTTTCACAGTTATTAATTGATATGGATTGCTGTGTCCCCACCCAAAATCTCATCTTGAATTGTAACCCCCATAATCTTCATATGTCAAGAGAGGTAATGGAATCATGGGGGTGGTTCCCCCCATGTTGTTCTCCTAATCGTGAGTGAGTTCTCACAAAATCTGATGGTTTTTTGGTAGTTCCTCCTGCATTCATTCTCTCTCCTGCCACCTTGCTTCCCCTTTGCCTTCTGCCATGATTGTGCCTTGCTTCCCCTTTCCCTTCTGCCATGATTCTAAGTTTCCTGAGGCCTCCCCAGCCATGCAGAACTATGAGTCAATTAAATCTTTTTTTTTTTTTTTTTAAATGAATTACCAGTGGGAGGTACTGGTAATTCATTAAAATGAAAATGGACTAATACATTAATTTTACATAGTTTTCTGTTTTGGCCTGATGCAGGATATCTAAAAAACTTATAATAAACATCATAAATAATGATGAAAATAGTGATATATTCTTATTACATTCTGAGCAAAAAAACTTGATACCTTTACTACTTCTGCTTTTCAACAGTAGCCGTGCTGTGTTTCTCAAACTTTAATGCGCGTGTAAACCCCTGGGGATCCTGCTGAACTGTAGATTCTGATGAAGCGGTCTGAGGTGGGGCTTCAGATTATGTATTTCTAGCCAGCTTCCAGGTGATGCCATGCTGCTGGCTCAGAGACCACATGCTGAGTAGTAAGGCTTTGAGATTCTAACTGATGCAATAAAATAAGGAAAAGGAAGAAGGGGTATGAGAACTGCAAAGGAAATTATTTGCAAAAATGATTACCTACAGAAAAGATTTACAAACCATTAAAACTAATAAGAATTTTATGCTTTACACATTCTGAGGTGCCCAGCTGCCTGGTGAGGCAGTTGTAGGGTCAAGTGATAGTAATTTGTAAATCATAAAGTATTCTAGATGTTTGAGCCAAGAAGGTAATGAAGTATTAGCTTCTCAAAGCATGGTTAATTGCACTGCATTGCCTGGTCCATAGTAGTGGGGTAATATTTTCTCAGAATGCTTAACTAAGATTCACCCAGCAGGCTCTAGGAATATATTTTTCACCTGTTTCCTATGTCATATGAATCAGTTCCCTAAGTAGATTATTCCAGTTTTCAGAGACAGGGAGTTTCTTAAACTCCCTTTGGCAACATGGTGAAGTGAAGAAATGACAAATAGGTTTTATCTGGTAGTCAACTTTGATGGATTGTCCAGGCTTTCTGGAGTCTAAATGCTGAGACCATTTGGGCCTGAAGGCATGAGTGCTGTGATGGATCAGTGATGTCTGCCATCACAGAGGTCAGGGAAGGTGCTGGGCTGGTCCCTAGAGCTGGACTAGCTTAGGTTTGAGTCTCTACCAACAGCCAGAGACTCCTATTATTAAGCTCTGAGACCTCTTTTTAGGTCTGTGGGAGCTCCTATGTTTACCTTTCTTTCCTTTGGACCCTGTGGAACCTAGTCTTTTCTCTTTACCTTAACCATACTTCCGCTGTCACCTGTAATTTCTCTCTCCTTGGATGTGATGAGAGAGGAAGACAATTTCCTTAACTCTACTTTTCCTCATAAGCCCCTTGCCCTTATGGGCCTGATTCCCAATCTTTTGTAGAAACAAATGCCAACATGAAGAAATGAGGAGGTTTTTGGAGCCTTACAAAGCTGTATGGTCATGAAGCTAGTCTCCAACTCCTAAGTAGGTTAGGGGAATGTCTGAATCCCTGTCTCCTTATCTGTAAAACACGAGGTAATTATTTTGACCTGTCTGGGTTGTTGAGAGATTAAGTGATATATAATGTATATGAAAACACCCAGTGGCTGGTACACAGCAGCTATTCAGTCACTGTTGGTTTCTTCTTTGAGCCAGCCCCCTGTGCACTTTGTCAACAAGGCTGACATAGAGTGGAGGTTGTGACTAGATAGCTTTCTTGGCATAGAATCTAGATGACCTTCCTACATGCCGTTGGATGGGGAGAAATAATAACAATTATTTTTATTTAATAAAAACTCCCAAAGCTCTTGCACTATGCCAGGAATAGTTCAAAGTGCATTGTATGTATTAGCTCATTTAATTTTTATAATAACTATAAATTGGGTGCTATTTCATAGATGAGGAAACTGGGCCAAAGAGAAATTAAGTGCAGTTCCCAGAGTCACTCAGCTAATAAGTGTCAGATCTGGGATTCCCACCCAGGGAGGCTGGCTCCAGAGTCTGTGTTTTTAGCTGCCTTACTATGTTCCCACATCTAAGCCTGTGTGAGGAACATCTTGGTATCCATAGCTACTAACTTGCCCTTTGGGGCTAGAAAGGTTAGGGATTTGCTTTGTTTCTTGGAGAATTCCTTATCTTTGGAAACAATACTTCTTCTTGACTCTGGCATTATTCTGCTGCATTCAGCAGGGTTCCCCAAATGACCCAGGAAAAATGCCAGCATGAGAGAGAGGGGAGTTGGAACTAAGTCTGGGACAGACCCAGTGAATCTGTTAAATCAGACCAGAGTGAACCACAAGTATGAGGCCATGGTCTGACTGCTGTGGTATTCATGAGCAGAGCTGAGAAAGTGATTCAGGAGAGTCTTGGTGGAATGGAGGCAGTCACCACATCTGTATTCATCTCTGGCCAGTACTGAAGCCCTCACCCTGACTCCCATGTGTTGGGATGTGAGAGGAACCATTGCATGGAGCAAATAGTGGCATCTGTACTTACCTCTGCCCAGGCACATTGCATTCACAGTGCTTGTTTGCTTGTCTGTGTCTCATGTGAGCTTCGTGGGAAGAGGAGGGGCTGTGTCTTTGTGTTCACTCTTGTATCCCAGGCACTGGCACAGTGCCTAGCACAGAGCAGTAAATGAATCATGAACAAATGACTTGTTCAAGAAAAGGCCCTCCATACTGCTGACTGTTGGAGGGTGCTGTCCTCCTTCACAGTGGCCAGTCGAGCATTCACGACTTTCTGTTGCTGCCACTGTATGGGCCACGTTGGAGATAAGATTTGGAAAAGTGGTAGATGGAAGGAAAAGCAGAGAGCACACACTGGGTCCAAGAAGATGTGGGGCCACAGTACATCTGGATGTGCTGTGTACAGCAGAGTATAATTCTCCATTGTAACTTGAATTGTTTTTGAGAAAATGTCAAATTCCTTTCTGTATCCAACCAAAGGGTGCATATTGGCCTTCTGTGACATATTCTCCCATTATTTTCTCCACCATGACTATGTGGTTTGATTTAACATAAATATTATCTGCATTCCAGTATTATAGGCAAGGTTCATTAATCCCTGGGTAATGATCTTTCAGGTTTCTAATGTTTCAGGGGCTAGAGGAAGGATGGGAAAAGTGGTTGTTCTCAGATTCACATTCCTTCAATACTTCCGGTGACTAGCCTCACATCCCCAAGTCCTCCTTGACCTCTGATTAAATGTGGTTCTGACTCTCAACGTCTTGTTTTCCCAGCTTAAGTGTAAGCCCTCTGAGAGCTGATTCTCTCACTTGTGCTGATACAGCTCAGGATTTACATACAGAAAATGATCAGTAAATACTTGAGTAGTGGGCAGTGTTTGTCCACTTAATCTGTGCTGCGGCAATGGAAAAAATGACCTTCTCAAGAGGGTGGCAGGGTCTGCTTGCAAATTCACTGAGTAAATGAAAAGCCCCGAGGAGCCTTGGGACTGCTAGCCTACCTGCTCAATAAAGTTCCACCTTAAGATACAGGCAAAGCCTTACCTCCCAGGCCTGCAGTAACAACATATTTTGTAATGTTGATTCCAGAGGACTTGACTGTGGCAAGCTTGGGTAAGTTGGGTATTAGCACTTCTTTTTGGAATTGTAGCCTTCTCCCTCTTCGCCCTTTCCCTTCCTCTCCCTTTCCTGCTCCTTGTTTTTATTCCTTCCCCTCCCCCTTCCCCTCCCCTCCTCCCCTTTTCCTTCCTCCTTCCGCTCCCCCCTTCTCCTCCTCCTTCCCCGCCCACTTCCCTTCCCTTCCCCATCCTCTTCCCCTCCCCTTCCTCTCCCCACTCTCTTTCCCCTTCCCTTTCCCCTTTCCCTTCTTCTTTCCCTCCCTTTTCCCTTCTCTCTTCCCCTCCCCCTCCTTCCCTTCTTCCCCTCCTCCTACTCTTGGTTTTTGGTAAATTTGTAAGCCTATTAGAGCTTGCCAGGAGTGTAAAAGATGGTCAATAGGTGCCACTCTTTGAATAGTTTTACTGTGGGCATTGCTCGTCGCACTCCAGTACTGTGCATACTCAGGGATCTAGAACCCAGACGTTTAACAGAATAAGCAGAACTGGCAGTTGAGTCAAATGTTTTCTGAAAATAAACCTGTAAATATATTCTCTTTGACCTGGGTCAGAACTGTAGAGCAGAGCTTCTAAAGGTGTGGTTCACAGGAGAACTGCCTTGGAATTACAATCACCTTTTTCACTTGTTTAAAGTACAACTTCCTGAGCTCCAAAGTAAATGCACAGAATCTAACTCCATAGGGAAGGCACCATGAATCTGCACTGTTCTGGGAGCTCCCCGGCTGATTCTTACATGCACTAAAGTTTGAGAATCATTTACAGCAGTCACTTTTCCTTCTTTAGAGGGAGATAGGTAGGCACATTGGACTGGAATTCAGTATTAAGGAGGTGAACAACAGATAGTTTTTGAGAAATCTTGAGAGTTCGTTATAATTAAAAAATGGTATCCTACTTTTTTTTCCTAAATTATATTTTATCACACAAAGTATATTTAATAAGAAGTTGTGGTTGAGATGGGGCCAGGGAGAATGGGAGAAAGAAAGGAAACAAAAAATTAGCTAAGCAAAAAGATGTTTTTCTATTGTTCTATTCAGTTGTGTGGTATCCATTGCCATCAAACAGAGCACCTGTAATAAGTCACCAGGGCTCTTGAAGAAATTGGTGAAGCTTCATTCTCTTGCAGTGCTTATTAGTCATTCAGTGTTTGTTCAGCTTCTGCTGATGGAGAATTTTCTCTTCAGAATTTTCACAAGTCAGGGGTCACCCCTTGCTCCCTCCAACCCAATTTTCTATGCAAGAAGCATCTACTTTCTCTGCCTAATTAGAGGCACTCCTCCTCTTGAATGACACTGGGGTGACCTATCATGGGGGCAAAATGAAGGCACACAGAGAGTGTGGATAAGTATGTAAAGACCTGGGCACAGGGGGAGGTACAGAGGGCAGGGGCGGAGTATGGAGCTGGCTATGCAGACCAAATCCAAATGGCCTCAGAGAGTAGCTCCACCTTCCAGCACTCTCTCTGCAGAATATTGACACAGACTTCACTTTGTTTCTTCCCTGCTTCTGTGTCTCCCCTCTCCCACCACTCTGTCTGCCAAACCTTCCACCTCTCCTGTTTTCATGAGTGACAGAAGAGAGGGTCAAAGAACTACCAACTTACTTGCTTTTAAGAAAGTGGAGCTATCATGTAGTGTGAGAAATGTGTCCCCACCAGGGCCGAGGGAGTCACCTGCCTGTGTGGGCTCTTCACAGTTGCACAGGGAAGAGCAGAGATTCAGGACAAAAGACACTCCTTCCAGGGGCTCTAGACTGCTGCATGTTAGGTCCCTACCAGCCCACAGCCAGAGGAAAAGCCACGGTAAGGCCACTTCACAGGGCTGGCTCTGGAGGCCATCCCAGGTGCTGTGCCCATGGGCCTGTTGTGGGCTGTTTCTGTTTCTGGAAACAGTTTCAGAACCCAAGTATCTGTGGAGATATCCGGAGGACCAGAGTGAACATTCCTACCCCTTAAGTGGAGGCTGGCCATGGTCCTTGCTGTGGGGAATGTGCCTAGGTTTGGGGAGATGCCTGCTGAGGAGCTTGGGACCCAGGTACAAGATTCAGCATCTGATGGAAGAAGTTGGCAAGCATTACCTGCATCTCATTCTGGTACCTAAAGGGAGCGGGGAGTTTTCAAGAGTTGTTAGAGCCAGGGGAGATCCTAGACACAGCTTCTGGTGTCTAGGATGATGCTGCCAGGAGTGAGCACTGAGTCGAGTCTCAAGTGTCCTCTGTGTGTGTGTGAGACCTTGAATAGGGGACTTTCCCTCTATGTCTCAGCTCCTTATCTGCAAAACGAAGGGTTTAGGCATGCTGAGCCCTAAGTCTTGGCTTAGTCTTATAAATTATACAGTTTTGTCAGAATGACTTTTCTTTTGGGGGCCATTTGGGATAATGATAATGATGACTGTTACGGCAGTGTTGGCTGCCCGAGAGTGAAACAGGCTGCCTATGAGGTCATGAGCTCCTTGTCACTAGGGGTATTCAGGCAGTCATCAAAGAGCCCTTATGAGTGATTCCCAAGATAATTTCATCGGGAATATCCAAGTATTAAAAAGTTAGGTTCCTGGGCTGCAACCTACTTGCAAAGACTCCAATTCGGCAGGATTGGGACGGGACCTGGGAATTTGCGTGAAGAACGAATCTGGATAAATGTGCTGCTGTAGAGAGGTCAGGTAAGATTGGGAGCCCTGTCCACTGTACCCCTCAGCGCAGGTTCACAAAGTGCAGGCGCTGGATAAAGGTTTTGGGAAACCTCATAGAGATGGAATCTGTTTGCTTTTGATTAACTCAGTGTTTCCAGAATTGAGTGTGGGACTTTCCTGTGTTATAAGTGGAAAAGGGGACTCCTATTTCGAGGCCACAGAAGCAGTTCCATGGTATCTGTGGGGATGCCAGTTTTGTGGGGTTTGCTGTAATTCATGGGAGGATCTGTGGCAGCAGTGCTTGATAGAAGTACAGTGAGTCACATATGAAATTAGGGGAACATCACACACAAGGGCCTGTCACGGGGTAAGGGGAGGGGGGAGGGATAGCGTTAGGAGATATACCTAATGTATATGACGAGTTAATGGGTGCAGCACACCAACATGGCACATGGTGTACATATGTAACAAACTTGCATGTTGTGCACATGTACCCTAGAACATAAAGTATATATATAAAAAAAGTAAGTATGCCTCTAGTTTATAGTAAGAAGCAACGTTGAAATGATGAATTCTCATTACAGAAACAAAAGAGAAATTATAAAAAGCATTGATGCAATGGAGATGTCATTAATATTTATGAGGAAAATATAGAAATAAGAGCATTGTAATAGTTATTGAGGAGAAGGAAAATAATCAATATCTAGATATCTTGTTTTCAAGTGATATCTGACATTTTAATTTTGGATTAAGGGTGAATTGAATTGTATCATTGTATTGTATGTCATTGGGTATTGGTTGAGCACCTACTATGTACTAAGATTTTTACCATGCAATACAGCAGTAAAAGAAAAATAAATATCCTGTTGTAACAGAAAAAAAATAAAGCTTTCTAGTCTTCACATTAAAAAAGTGAAAAGAATGCTGGGCATAGGGGTTCACATCTGGAATCCCAGCACTTTGGGAGGCCATAGTGGGCAGATTGCTTGAGCCCAGGAGTTCAAGACCAGCTTCAGCAACATAGCAAAACCCCATCTCTACAAAAAAAAAAAAAAATACAAAAATATTAGCTGGGTGTGGTGGCACACAACTGTAGTCCCAGCTGCTCATGAAGCTGAGGCCAGTGGATGGATTGAGCCCAGGAGGTTGAGGCTGCAGTGAACTGTGATCCAGCCTCTGCACTCCAGCCTGGGTGACAAGATGAAACCCCATCTAAAACAAAAAAGAAAAAATGAAAACAGTTGAAATTCTTTTTAATAATTTGCTTAACCTAGTATATCCAAAATACTATTTTAATGTATAACCAATTGAAAATTATTGTTACCTTTAACATTTTTTTCCTACTATGCCTTCTAAACTGGTGCATATTTTGCACTTGCAGTTCATCTCAGTTCAGACTGGCTACAATCCAAATGCTTGATAGCCACGTGGGCTGATGGCTGCCATGTTGGACAGTGTAGGTCTATGAGATGTTTTTTGCTCAATGTGTGGTCCAAAACTCAGCAGTGTCAGCATTACCTGGGAGCTTGTTAGAAAGGTAGACTCTCAGGCCCCACTCCTATCTACTGAATCAGAATTTGCATTTAGCACCATTCCAGGGGATTCTGCACATGAAATTGGGAAGCACTGTGTTAGATGTGCTCTTTTCCAGTTTCAAGATTTTCTGTTCCTTGAATTCTGTGTGGATGTTGTTAACTAATAAGTAGTGCCGACGTGAGAAAGCTGGGCCCCTGTGTACAAGAGTGGAGGTGGCTCACGGAATCTCTGCTTGGCCCCTGACCTTCCAAAGGGGCCCTGGGATCCCTGGGCAGAAGATGTGCACATCACACTGTAATGAATGCTAATGTGAATTTTGGCCAGGGTTCATCCCTGGGACCTCAGTGTGCTGACCTTTTGGGGTGGCAGGCTACCACTGAGACAGCCTAGTCAGGCAGCAGGAGGACCTTGAGCATGAGATGCTGTTTGCACAGGCATGGCCTCTCCTTGCTCACTATGCCGTGAAGGTAAAATATCCTGACCACTTCTCAGATAGAGGGGGCAGATTTTGGTGCAAGTGCCAATGCCTGTAAGGAGTGGTCCAGGACCACAACAGGGATTTTAGGCAGCTTCTCATGCATGCCACTGGTGCTACCCTTCCTGAGCAACCTGCATCACACTGGATACAATGAGAAGGACGATGCGAGAGGGAAAGTGAGTTGACCAAGGCTGTCTCCATGACTCCAGGAGGTTCTCCTCTTCTCCTCTGAGGGCCCTAGTCTTGGCTTCCTCTTGGGTCATGTGTTCCGACCGTTGTCTTTTTCCAATTGGCCTCCTTGCAAGGTTTTTTGGGGATGCTGAGATTCATTCTCTGAGTTAGGAATATGTATCTGGGTGCAGAGAGGGGCCAATGCTTAGGCTAAGACTTGTGTTTCACTAGGTGGGGCTTGGGTGTGGGGATGACCCCAGAATGGGCATCTTGGGTGTTGCAACCTGGACAGGAACACTCCCTGCCTGTCATCTCCACCTCCTTTCCAGAATCCTCTGTCCTTGTTTCTCAGGGAGCCTCTTAGAAACTCTGCTTCTAGGGGACTGGTGGGGTGGTGGTAGGGGATTGTGAAGCTGGGGTGGGTGGGCAAGGATATGCACCTGCAGGTCTCCCTGGACCTCACCTGTCCACTGCCCTGGCCCTTCTCACACTCCCAGCTGCTTGCTTTCCCACAGTGGGCACCCTGTGGTCTCACAGTTTTGGCATTGATCCTAGGGTCCAGCTTCCTTGCTTCTCTGGTGTCTCTGATTAAGTTCAGGAAAGGAGCCTGAGCAATTCCACCAGGCTGGCTGGAGCCCAAACCTCTGTCATTTTCTTGTCACTCTTAACAATGTCTGCTGGGTACTTTGGGAACTGTGGGGTTTCATTCATCAGCCCAGATCAAGTCTTTTTCCCCTCTTGGATTCACTTATTGTTTCACATGACATTATTCCCCCGCTTTCCCTTGCATTCACCCTCTGTTCTTCTCTGATCCAGCCTCTCCTAGTCTTCAAAAGATGCCATGATCTTTGCCATAGCTGTGCCTTTGTTCTCTGCCAGGAAAGATCTCTTTCCTCCATTTCTCCAAATCTTACTTGTCCTTGAAGACTCAAATTCTCACCTTTTCCTGGAAGCCTTTTCTGATCATTCGTGGCCTTGCCAATCTCTTTTTTTTTGAGACGGAGTCTTGCTCTGTCGCCCAGGCTGGAGTGCAGTGGCGGGATCTCAGCTCACTGCAAGCTCCGCCTCCCGGGTTCACGCCATTCTCCTGCCTCAGCCTCCTGAGTAGCTGGGACTGCAGACGCCCGCCACCACGCCCGGCTAGTTTTTTGTATTTTTTAGTAGAGATGGGGTTTCACCGTGTTAGCCAGGATGGTCTCGAACTCCTGACCTCGTGATTCGCCCGTCTCGGCCTCCCAAAGTGCTGGGATTACAGGCTTGAGCCACCGCGCCTGGCCGCCAATCTCTTTTTATACCAGACTTCTGTTGCATGTATGGTCAGTCAATCCATCAAAAACCACATATTGGCACATGAGTCAAGGGAGATGCCAAGGACACAGAGATGAACTAGACCTGACCTCTGCCTTATGGTTTAGGGAGGAAGACATGTTCAATAAACCATTACCAATAATTAGTAAATTAATTGCAAATGTGAATGGGCTGGAAGAAGGCATGCTGGGTACTGTGGGGATATCTCATGGGCAGATATAGTATCAGGGAAGGCTTCCCTGAAGAAGCAGCATTTAACATGAGCATTGAAGGAGTGGGTATATAAGCAGGGGAGCAGCACACATGTGAGTTCTGAGGAGGTCAGTGAGACTGGAGAGGTGACAGTCATGCAGCAGGGACAGGTGCATGAGGATCTGAGACCATGGAAGCATGGCCTTTCCTTGCAGCATGCTAGCATGTGTGTTAATCTTTCCTTGTCCTTCTAGTTAGGCTGTGAGTTTCTTGCAGGCAGGGATTGCACCAACCACCCTTGGAAACTCTCGGATTCATTCCCAGCTGCAGTGGTATGCTGTTGCCTAGTGACTTTTAGAGCTGATTGATAAATTGTCAGAAATTCTATGAGCTGTTTAATGCACATCGGTTGCTAGAAATTGGCCATGATGAGAATATTTACACTATGGAAATTGGTAAATGCTATAAATCTGGGCTCTTTTATTTTTCCTTTCAGTGAGCCGGTGTTTAAACATTTACCAGTGCACCACTGCCAGCTGACGCAGGGCTGAGCATACAGAGCAGGAGGCAGCAGGGTGGAGGATGATGAACTCAGATTAGGGAGGCAGACACTGCTGTGTGTTGCTGGGAAAGTTAGTCAACTTCTCTGAGCTTGTTTCCTCATTTACCAAATGAGACATTGAGATACACATGAAATGATGTATATGAGAAAGAAGTGACAATAACTGCTCAAACTAGAAGCCCCAGTTTAGGCCAGCAGAATCAGTCCAGGCTGGTTTCCTCCACCTCTGTTACTCAAGTGTCCTCAAGAACTGACAGGGTTCTGAGATGTTTGTTGCTCAATGTGTGGTCCAAAACCCAGTAGTGTCAGCATCACCTGGGAGCTTGTTAGAAAGGTAGACTCTCAGGCCCCATTCCTATCTACTGAATCTACTCAATCAGAATTTGCATTTAGCAGCATTCCAGGAGATTCTGCACCTATCCTCTGTTCCTTCTGGATTGTTTTAAATTTTACCTTAAAAAGTGTAATATTCTCTGTTGTGTTTAATTTCACAAGCCATCTCCCATCCTTTCGGGATGAAGATGGGATACATGCCTTCCTATAAAGCATAAACTATGAATATCCTGTTCACTTGCAGTCATCACCCCCAACTTCTTACCCCAAATCTCGCAGCTGTCAGTGGGACATCGGCCTTTACTTTTGCCTGAACGTTCTATCCCAGCCCTTCCCTGGTACAGCAGGAAGAGGGCTCTCCTCCTTCTAGAGGCTCTCTGAGATTCATGACTCAACTTTGCAAGGCCATGTTGTTAACCCCCATGCCTCAGAGGTATTCAGCTGTGCCACAGCCCCTTCTTTCTCTGCAACCTGTGTCGATGCTGCTATTTCCCCGGGGAAAGGGGAAGCAGTGTTGTCCCTCACAGGGTGTCTACCATATGTTGATTACTTAAGGATAATATTTCTGGCAGTGGAGAAAACTAGGTGGGAAATGGCTTTTGCGGGTGATTAATTGTTGAGATGATGTGGTAGCTTCTGTCTGTGGCCATGAGTCCTAATTACCTGACAAGAAAGATAGATTTGACCAAGAGTTCCTCTTTGAGCCTTGTTTCTGAGGGCTGCAGATAGTGAGAAATAACACCCGGGACATTTAGAACTGGAATCTGAAAACAAAAAGGGGTCATGGAGTGATCAATGTGGAATCTGGCCCTGTCATTGCTAAAAGTTGACATGCAACCTTGACCAAGTCATTTTCCATCTGCACCTCTGTAAAAGGATGGGCTTGAACTAGATCATTTCCAGAGTCCCTCTCAGCGCTGAGATTCCGTGATTTTATGAACTTCACCAACGAGCAGAGACATTCCTATTTAGGCTTGTTTTATGTTCTAATTCCCAAGGACATATTTCTCATGGACTGTACTCCAGAGACTCTAATTATTTCTTGTTAGTCAAGAAGAATTTTAAAAAGCAGCAGTAAGCTATGAGGAGCCTGGGATATGTGTGTATTCAGTTTTGGAGTGTTCTGGGAATTCAGTTTAACTCAAGCATTTATTGAGTGTTCACTCTTGGGATGAAATATGGTATGCAACATGGGATTTGCAGTTGGAAGCCTGAGTTTCAGTCTGAGATTTGCTGCTAGTTAGCTTTGGCCTTGGGCACACAGTGATTTAAGTTCTCTGAGTGTTAGTTTCTTCACCTGTATTTTATAGGTGAAGGCACAGAAAGAGCCTCTTCATTGAGGAATAAATGAGAGACTGTGTACAGAGCACACAGCACAGTGTTTGAAGCAAGTACGTGCTCAGTAAGTGTTATTTCTTTTTCTATACTCCATGTCTTCATTAGGTGTTAGGAATGCAAAGATGTATGTAAGTCAGGGGCTTCCTGCTTGCAAGACATCTGTTGACTTTAGGCACACAGACACCCGGTATGTGATGATGATGATCACTGGCAGTAAGAAAACGATGATTGGGTGCATAAGAGGTGAGATGTTCAGCTCACAGAGTACTGAACTAGAAAGCCAATGGCCAGTGTGCTCCTGTTGACAATCAGGACAGAAAAATACAGTGCAGCTGGGCTAGTTCTGTAAAGACAGAATGACAGACTCCAGCATGGCTTTGAGTTTGGGGATGGCATTTAGACAGTCCCTCTTGGCAGCATCATAGTTGAAATCCTCTAGACAGAACATCATTGGCATTTATGTGTCTAGAGCTGGACTTGCACCGTGGGGGTGGGATTCTAAAACTTAGAAGAAACAGCCCTTGAAATCCAGGGGTTTCTTACTTTTCTGGAAGACAAAATATGCTCACTTGAATAGCAAGAAGGTAGAAGCAGAGAGGCGTAACTGCATCTGACCCCTGGCAAGTGCTTGATGATGTGAACTTTTCCCTCCTGCCCTTATTTCTTTCCTATTCTTTTATTAAAGAAGCAGAAATTGAACAGTTGTTGGTGTTGAGTACTAAGGGTCTAGAAGTGAATGAACGTGGTACTTTCCTCTGGAAGATTCCAGTGTGACTGGGGAGACAGACATGTAGGCACGAATACTCAGCAAAGTATTATAGGTGCTAAGGACACTGGTAGAGGGTACAGTGGGCAGGGGGAGGGAGGTGCAAGGTATAAGATTCCACCTGGAGGTGAGGAACATGTGGTTGTACAAAGGCATCTACAGAAAGGGTTTCTGTGGGTCCATGGTGGTCTGGGGAGGTTTTCTGGAAGAAGCAAGCACTGAGCTATTTACTAACGTCTCCCTTCAGGTCACAGAGCTATTCCCTAACACTCCCCAAGGTTGGGGAATTCTTATGTCTGTTTTTAGTTCTTTCTGCTAGACCAGCTCAAATGTTGCCAGACATTGCAAGGGTAGTCGGGGCTGGCGGGAAGCCCTCATCTAAAAGTCAATTACATTTGCCTTTGGAAAATGGGACAAGACATTTATGCTTAATATTTGGATATTTTTGTTGTTGGCTTAAAAAAATTTCTTTTTCAGGTCACACTCTGCTAGTGAAATGCCATTAATTTCAAATGGAATTAAATGTCTGTTCTGTGTAGAGCATCCTTGCCAAATAATTACATCAAATATATAGTTTGCAAGGAAGATTATCTTTTCTTAAAGGGCAGTCCAGAATCCAAACACACTGCATGCCCCCCTCTGAGAGCCACCCACAGCCTTTTCTTTAGTCTTTTACCCAAGATCGCTGTATCAGCTCATCCTTCTCCAAGAACCTGGGTCAGGAAAAATTGTAATACTCAGAGAACTTTTCTGTATTATCTTCACTAACGGTATCAGCTTTAATAAAAATAAAAGTACCCAAGCTTATTCAGTAGCAGGGGAAAAAAATAAATAAAACCTCAAAAAAAAATAGTTTTACTTTGTTATATGATGACAGGCAGACAGGCAGAGATAACAAAGGTACATAAGGGGGAGGTAGAATTGCTTCTAGAGTGAGAAAGAGAGATGGGGGTGGTGGGGGTGGAGGCTTTGGGGGCATCCGACATGCCCAGGTCACAGTGGTACCTCTTGCATTGCAGATATCTGTGGATATTCCCTCCTGCTGGGACCCTAGAGTTAAGCTTTGCTTTGGCCTCACCTTCTCATAGTTGGGAGGGTTGGCTGGAAATGGTGAACGTGGAACTTGAGGTGACTCTGGAGATATTCCTGTTTAATGTCATCATTTTGCAAATAAGAAAACTGAGACCCAGGCGAAGGAAACTCAGGCCCTGCTCACAGTTTACTGACAAGTGCCTGAGTGAATGAGAGCCTCGCTGTCCTTCCGGAGTAGCTGCCCAGTTATACACTGAGCTGCAGGCAAGGGGGATGAGACCCCAACCTGCTTAATTCCCAGGCTGTGCACTTCCCCCTACCCCATTCCAACCTGCTGTAGCTCAGTGAGGAGTGTGAGCAGAGCAAAGACTGGGGCTGCAGCAGGCAATGCCTTTGCCCCCGCATCCTATTCTTTCCTACCTCCCATCTTGGTTTTTCACCAGGAGCAATTTTGCCTTGCAGGGGATATTCAGAAATATCTGAAAACATTTGTCACAACTCGGGGGAGAGTGCTACTGGCATCTAGTGGTTAGAGGCCAGGGATGCTGCTGCACATCCTGCAATGCATAGGACAACCCCCACAACAAAGTTACCAGCCCCTAAATGCCAGTAATGCTGCTGTTGTAAAACTCTGCCTGATTTTGTGTGTGTTTGTGTGTGTCAGGGGGTAGTGTATTTGAAAGAGATTAGGGCTCAGTGTGACTGCAGTGAGGGTACTGATATCATTTTAAGGGTGATTCATTAGGTTCCTGTTTTATAAACTTGCCCACGCATTTGAATTATACAGATAGCTTGTTAAAAAATATTTTTACTGGGATGAGATTATATCTCATAGAGGTAGAGAGTAAAATGGTGGTTACCAGAGACTGGGAAGGGCTAGGGGAGGGAGGGATAAAGGTAAGCTCATTAGTGAGTATAAAAATACAGATAGGAAGAATAAGATCTAGCATTTGATAGTACAGCAGGGAAATTATAGTTAACAATAATATACGGTATATCTCAAAGTAGCTAGAAGAGAAGAATTGCAGTGTTCCCAACATAAAAGGACAAATGTCTTAGACGGTGGATATCCCAGTTACCCTGATTTGATCATTGTATACATGTATCAAGATGTCATATGTACCCGCAAAATTTGTACAACCATTGTATACCAATTATCAAATTCTAGGCTCTGTTCCATGCATGAATCTCCAAGGGTGGGCCTGGGATTTGGTATTGTTACTGTGCTTCAAAGGTGCTTCTGACACTGGGCCTATTTGGGAAAATAATGGATTCAGGCACAGTGTTGGTTGAACATTTGTTATTTGCCTATTCAGGTAAATCTGGATTTTAACGTCAGCTCTGTCATTTATCAACTGTGTGACCTTGGGCAAGTCACTTATTCTTCCAGCCTGCATTGTCTCATTCTCAAAGAGGAATGATCACATCCACTTCATGATTTGCAGTGAGCATACAATGACATAACATGCATCAAAGCACCAGCTCAGTTCCTGGTTGGCAGTAGGTGTTCATTCCTGTCAGATGAGTCTGGTAATGTGTTAAGTTATCAATAATAATGAGACCCAATAGTCGTCAACCACTAATATCCCAGGCACCATGTTAAATGCTTTTATAATATCTTTTCTTCTTAGCTTCACAGCAACCCTGTTTTGTAGCTGGGGCATATTGTAGGTACTCGGCTTGTGGTAGACTGAGTAATGCACATCTCCAGGCACCCCTGCAAGAGGTCCACATCTCTATGCCTGGAACCTGTGGATGTTCCCCTATATGGCAAAAGGGACTTTGCATATGTGATTAAGTTAAGGATCTTGAGAGAGGGGATCATTTTGGATTATCTGGGTGGGCCTGATCTGATCACAGGGGTCCTTATAAGAGGGAGGCAGGTGATAAGAGGAGGCAGAAGATTTAACAATGGAAGCCAGTCATGAGCCAAGGAATGTCACCAGCCTCTAGAATTGAGAATAGGCAAAGAAAGGGATGCTTCCCTGGAGCCTCCAGATAGAGCCAGCCTTGCTCACGTCTCGATGTTGGTTCTCTGCGAGACCCATTCTGGACTTTAGACTTCTGGAACTGAAAGAAAATAAGGTTGCATTGTCTTTAAGCTCTATGCTGTGGTCTTTTATTGTAGCAGTCATAGGAAACAAATACTCTTCCTCTGGCCTCATATCCAGAGATGCTGAGCTCTGTGCCAGGCATTGCAGACTGGCACAAGGAAGTTGGACACCTGCTCCCTGACTGATGAGAGGACACGTACACACAACTGAAAAAGGCCAGGGAATTTGCAGCAAGGAACAAATGAGAGTACACAAGAGAGAGTTTTGAGAGTAAGAAGATCTTCCACGCTGGGACTTCCAGTGTGGACATCCAGGGGAACTCCATGGAGGAAGTGGGAGGGCTGCCGGCCCCTGAAGTATGTGGTTGATGCCTTGGAAAGACAGCCTGGCACCCTGGAAACAATGACTTATCTCCTACCCAGTGATCCATTGGCCCCTTAGATGCTGATCCTGCACCTGGTCTCTTGCCCTCTCCTTTCCCACATGGTACAGTGGCTTCTGCTGCTGATCAACAGATTCCCAGAGCCGCCTGTACCTCCCGGTGACTATGAGGATGGCAGGTGAGGCGCTCTTCATTCCCCATCTCCACCAACCACACAAGTCTCTACTCTGCCCTGCCTCACCCCGTGTGCTACCCTATGTCAATTGATGAGGGTGGTGTATGTCAGTGCTGAGTAACGTGGTTATTAGAAGTATGAATTATTTAAGGAGACATGCACATCATTAACCTGTCATTCATCCGAGGGAGGCTTGACGTGTGAATTAGCCATGCACATTGCTATTTTGCTTATGGGGAAGGGAAGGGAGGTGAAAGGTGGGCAGTGGGGCAGGAGGAGGGGTGAGGGGTGGTACAAATAATCGAACTGGCTGGACTTGTGAAGGATTGGGAAGAATTGCCCTGAGAAAGGAGGCAGTTTTTTTTTTTGTTTTTTTGTTTTAAAGCCACAACAGAGCAATTTGATGGCAGTGTATTTTTGGCTCCAGGACACTGTGAATTGGAAATGCAGGAGAACTAGCACGCCACACGTTTGGTGGTGTCTGTGAGCATACATACCAATATGATCAGTGTAATTATAATAATAATAAATGTTCTCTTGTGGTGTGACTTGTGGAGGTCACCCTGAGATGAGAAAGTGAAGAGGAAGGGAGGTGGAAAGGGAAGCTATTAATAAACCTTAGACACAGCCTTCAGCTTTCCCTTACCCCTCTCCCACACTGAACCACGCATACTTGGCCCCCTGGCCCAGACTTTGGTGACACATGAGCCCACCTGGTCTGGCATCATGACCCCTTGGTAGCTGTTCACTCTTCCAAATAGGCTGCTCTGTTAGATGAACAGGTCAGTTCCAGTTCTTGCCCCTGTTTGGATCTGCAGGGGCCTCTGCTCCAAAAGCACATGCTCTCTTTGTGAGCTACTGAGGTGTGAAACCAGATCTCTGGGTGGGATGGGAGATAAGGACCATTTCTGCTAAAATATGCTGAATTATGGCTCTAAAACCAATTACCTTTAGAGGGAGACCAGCCCTAGAGTTGCTCACAACTGGGAATTGCCTGTGTCTTCTGACAATCATCAGACATGTGTTTAGTGTCTGCCAGATGATCCTCCTCTTTCAGGTGACATGGAAGTGTCAGAGAAAATCTGTTCTGAGGAGCTTACCATCTTCTTAGGGAAAGACTAATAACACACAGGTACTAGCTGCAGAATATTGTTATTATTACTATTTCCAGCACAGCTAGGAATAATATTCTCTAATATCAGAGAGTCATATTTTTATGAGATGCATTATATTGCTTTATTGGCTACTGGTAATAATAGATGGAAAGTACTGTCATACCAATATAGATGTGTTTTGCACAGAAAATGAGTATCACTGGTGATTAGATGATAGACAACTCTGTAGGCAGGTGTAGTAATGCTGATATCTAACATCTGCAGAACACTTTATAGCTCATATCTCACCTTTGCATCTCATTTGATCTTTATAATAGTTGACAGCAAGTCATCTGAAGCCAGAGAAGTTAAGGAGCTTGTTTATATCACATAGCTGGTAGGTGGAAGGGCTGGGATTGGAACCCCTTGTGATGCCATGGCCAGGACTTGTCCCACCCCACCACAGCTGCCAGCATCACACAATGTTGTGTATTCGTATGTGGTATGTGTGTCACAGTGCTCTATGGTTTCAAAGTCTTTTCACATCAGTCACCTCCTTTGATTCTCACAGAGATCGAGTGCATGAGGTAGGGTCAGGTTTATTCTGGGCATTTCAGGGGCAATGGATTTGTGGAGGATGTGGCCTTGAACCATCTGCTAGTTGATGTGTTAGGAGGGCATGTTGACTCCTGGAGAAAACACACACAAATATGTGTACACACACACATTCTTCAGAAACAAAACTACACAGAATAAACAAAAAATGATAATAGAAAGCTGCAAGTGTAAAGTATATTTATCATATCGTTGCGCCTTGCTAATTACCAGATAACAGATAATTACCAGATATCCTTTCCTGGATTCCATAATGCAACAGCATAAGATGGGCAGGTGCCCCCATATCCTGCTGCTGCTTATCAGGCCTGATTTGGGTATTTATGGCTGTCCTGGCCTTTGGTATCAGGTTGAGTCTTCCTGCTCTTCTGCTCTGGACACCTCTTGGTCTGCCCTATTCTTCTGCCATGATTTGCTCACTGTGTTCTCCTTTAGATAAAAGAATGGAGATGGAATTAAGATGGAATTATGGAGCTTTACAGCTTTACACACTGCTGGTTTTTGTGTCTACTTATAGAACGGGGTACATGTGTGTGTGTTTTGCTGTGCATGTGTACCCACAGACACACTCACAAATGTGCTTGGGCTGAACTTTTCCTCCACACCTAATAACTTGGAGCAGGATCATGCCATTGTGTGCACGGATCATTTGTATTACCGGTTCTAAGGCAGCATTATTATTTTAGACCTCCCTTATGATATTTCCAGTGACTGACAGGCACTGTCATAAATCTACCTGATACTCCTGAGCCTGGAGTTGTTGACGTGGCTTGGAATGTATCACCCGGTTGTCTAGTGTTGCTCACCCACGCTGAGCCTGCTGTTCATTTCAGCTGACTTGCTTCCACCAAGAGAAGGCAGGGAGCTTGGCAACCAGGCGGAATGGGCAGTGGTCTGCCCTTTGTTGAGGCTGTGTTGCTTCCTAGAGCAGGCTTTCCTGAGCATCCTGTCACTGGAACCTGGGAGGATGACACAATAGTGCTAGCAAGATGTGCAATAAGAGATCGCAAAGATGTCTAGTCTAGTTCATCTTTCTCATCAGTGTAGTAATTACACCTTACAAAGGTCGTCAGCCTGTTCTTGGATACCTACAGAATGAGGAGATCACTCCATTCCAAGGGAACTTATTATATTGTCGGGTTAGAAGACTCTTCTTATGTTTGGCCAACATATGGTGAGATAGGAAGTGCACTGGGCCAAGAGTCAGGCATGAGCTCATTCTTCTCCTGACTGCCTTACTGATAAACTATGGGATCTTGGGCAAATCACATTCTCTTTCTGGGCCCCAGTTTCTTCTGACTGTGAAATGGATGAATTGGGTTTCAAATACAGCTCTGAGATGCTTGGGGTTTCTGGAAGATTGCTCAGGTGCTGCAAAGAAGATTAAGGTGATGGTCAAGCGCTGGGCATGAGTCCAGCCATACTGAATAAGAATTATGATGATTTTGTGTTTTACATACGGAGTTTCGAGTCAATGATTTTTGTAGCTAAACAAGTTTAAACAACAAGACTGGATCCTTCAAGATTATTTCCAGGTCTCATATTTTATGATCTTTGAAATTTGTAAAAATTACAACAATCTACTTAGTATTATAGAATAATACTATTTTAAATTCACTTTACATGGAGTGAGTCTAATTCCTCTTATAAGACAGCCTTCCTAATATCCTTGACCATCCTAATGTCCATATGTGCGGATTGTGACATGAATATTAAGACAGGTCTGTTTTGGTGTCCTCTTTCCTTACTTCCTCTCCTGTATTACTCTCTCTTCTACTCCAAGTGCTTTTGCTGTTTCCTGTTCTCAATAGACTATTGGACCTGGCCAGCTCTCACAGAGGAAATTGTCTGATCACCTTACCCTGGAAGAAGTGTTAGCTGGTGGTGATTTAGAGTTTTAATATCTTCCAAAATATTTGGGACTTCTGAAGCCTGAAAGTCTAAACCTCTTCTCAAAAAATGAATCTTGGGGCCAGGCATGGTGGCTCACACCTCTAATCCCAGCACTTTAGGAGACCAAGGCAGGTGGATCACCTGAGGGGCAGTAGTTCAGCCTGGTCAACATGATGAAACCCTGTCTCTGCAAAAATATAAAAATTAGCCAGGCATGATGGCAGGTGCCTGTAATCCTAGCTACTCAGGAGGCTGAGGCAGAAGAATCACTTGAACCCAGGAGGTGGAGGTTGTAGTGAGCCAAGATCGCGCCATTGCACTCCATCCTGGGCAACAGTGCAAGACTCTGTCTCAGAAAAGAGAGAGAGAGAAAAAAAGAGATCTTGGATGAGGAAGTCAGAGGCTCAAAGATGAATTGTGTATGGGCTGTTCTCTTACATCCTTCAGCTGATTCTTCTTCATCCCTTCCTCAGGGTGTGTTTGCCCTAGAGGTGTATTTGTAATTTTGCCTTACAGAAGTGTTTCCAAAAGTTAATCCTTGGAGTACTAATCCTAAATGCTCTGAGATAAAAGGATTCTGTGGCCAGATGCCTTTGGGAAAATATTGTGTATTATGTTTTCCTCTTGGAGACGCACAATGCACCTTGATCTGTTCTAGGATCTGAGAAATCCATCAGGGAAGAGTCCTGTTTATCTTTGTTTAATTCCAGGTTTCCCAAACTATTTGACCACAGTGTCTTGTTTTTCTCTAGGTAATAACTAGAAAAGACCCCCAGGACTGGTGTTCCCCAGAGCATAGTTGGGAAACTCTAGAGTGGTGATTCTCATCTCTGGTGATTTTGCCCTCCAGGGGACTTTTGGCAAAGTCTGGAGACATTTTTGGTGGTCACAACTTGGTGGTGGGGTGGCAGGGTGCTCCTGGTATCTAGTGAGTAGAGGCCAGGGAGGCTGCTATTCATCCTGCAATACCCCGGACAGTCACCTCTGACTAAGAATTATCTGGCCTCAAATGTCAACAGTGCCAACATTGAGAAACTGTCCTAGAAATAGGCAGGTACAAGGTGTGTTTTCAAACAGCCCTTCAAAATCAAGCTTTGAAGCCAATTCTTTTGTGACCAGAAGTGTTTTCTGGACAATGCTGAAGGAGATGCACCCAGATAGTAATTCCCTGAACATAACCATGACAAATTCAGAACTGAGTTCTCCTTCAAATGCAGAGACAGCAGCCAGCTCCCCTGACTCTGCACGATGTGGACTAGGATGAAAGGCCCCTTCTCATTGTAGAGCATCTGGAATCAAGGCTGAGGTAGCTTATCACCTTGTTCTTGTCCTCCCTTCCTGGAATCAAGTGTTTAGCACCATTATAGGAGGAACCTGTTTTCCTAGCTTGCAGATTGGGCCTTACTTCTTTCTTTAATCTTGCCTCAAGCCTCTTTTCTTTTTCTTGGGCTGACAGGGCTTTGTAGCTCCTTCTGGAGATGATGTTCACTTGGTGAAAAAAAATGTGCTTGCTGTCAAGCACAAGAGTGTTTCTGGGATAGGGATTCTTTCAGTCTTTGTGATTTATCTGTTTCCATAAAGCAGAGCAATGATGCTTGTTAGTCACCAGAACTCACACCTGCAGTCTTCTCCATTCAATCCCATTCCATCTCAGGGAGGGCAGTGGGGATTGTTCTAGTTCTCGAGTGTTCTGATTTTCTAAGTTAGTGAACATGAAGTTCCTTGGGGGGGCATGGATCCCTTTGAGAATCTGGTGAAAGTAGTCAGTCTTCTTGCAGAAAAATGCATACTGATGGATACATGCGCACGATTTTACATAGGAGAGGTAGTGCATGGACGTGTGGTGTTAGTAATCTCAGAGTTTGACATGACTAGTTTACAGGACGCTTCTTGGAGGCTGAAATTGCTTTTGTCAGTATATACTTAATATCAGCATTAGGGTGCATGAGGGGAGGATCCTCTTTAGTCCCTGATCTCTAAGCACTGCTATTCTTGGAGATTCACAACACAACGCATTAGTACTTTCTTGTGTTTTGGCTCATTCATTAATTATTATTTAGCACTTATTTAGTTTCTGTATGTCAAGTTCTGTTTTAACCACCGGGCAGTCAAAGGTAGACAGTCTTCCTTGATCTCAATGATAAACTATATAGGAATTGAAAGCCCCCCCAAAAAAAGTGTGGTGGCTCTTGCCTGTAATCCAGCACTTTGGGAGGCCAAGGAGGGTGGATCACCTGAGTTCAGGAGTTTGAGACCAGCTTGGCTAACAAAATCCCGTTTCTACTAAAAATACAAAAAATTAGCCGGGTGTGGTGCCTATAATCCCAGCTACTTGGGATGCTGAGGCAGGAGAATTGCTTGGACCTGGAAGGTGGAGGTTGCAGTGAACCAAGATGGCACCATTGCACTCTCGCTTGGGCAACAAGAGCAGAACTCTGTCTCAAAAAAACAAAACAAAACAAAACAAAAAATAATAATAACAAAAGCAAGGAAGAAAGAAAGAGGGAAAAAGAAAAAAAGAAAATTGAATCCTGAAGGCAGAAGCTGAGAGGAATGGCTTCAGGTTCAGGTGCAGAGCATGTGCTAGGTGAGAACAAGCCATCTGAGACCAGGTCCTTGCCTCTGTGGATACTGGCTCCCTTGTTCTGTGACCCACCTCCTGGAATTGAAGAATTGTGCAGGATCAGGCAGAGTTTGCTTTGGTGCCTGGCACTTGGTTCTGGACTGAAGCTTGGCTTAAGAAGCATTTTAAGAACATTGTAGGAAACCATTCAGAACCTTCTGCCACCCCAAGGCAGCACTGCCCACTCCTGCTTTTCAGTGCCTTTGCAGAATGCTATAGAAATTCCACCTGCCCATCCTACCCCACCAAAAGCATCAGATGGCTAAGCTGGACTTGTAGCTAGGCTCAAAGTACTCACCAGTACAAACCAACAGGACAGCACAGTCATGGACAGTCACCAAGAGTGGTGGCCACTTTGGTGACATCCCATAGATGTTATAGGCAAAGAGCAGGAGCACACAGAGTCCTCACCTTGGGATTTTAGGATTTGACTCATCAGTTGTGATCTATTTTGCCGAAGGAGGACAATGTGAGGCAGCTGGGGGTGGGATTGGGGAGGATAATCATATTCTTGGCTCATGCATATGCCTGGTAGGGGCTAAGGTTGACTTTTCTGATCCCAGTATTCTTATTGATGGGTGCTCACTGATGCTGGAGTCTCTGTTGAGGGCATAACAGTAATTTTGCAGAATGATGAAGACCTTTGCAATGAATCATGTTAATGCCACAGTTACCTTTGTTAGGTCTGCATTGTTGAGCTCCATAAGGAATCCTAATGAATCCAATGAAACAACTAGATATCTCCTTTCTAGTAGGGCACACATTTTAGGCAACCTGGGGAGAGCATGAGCTGGTCTGTTAGTTTGTGCTGGTGAGTGCTTTGAAGTTAGCTGCAAGTCCAGCTGACACTCTTGGTGGAGAAGGGTGGGCAAGTAGGATTTTCTTCTTTTCAGAAAGAATTTTTGCCTGTACAACATCGTGATGTTCTCCCATAAAGAGGGACAATGACGTCCATAGCAGTTGGATTCAAAAGAAGAAATCACTTTTCCATAATTGGTACCTTTTTCATTCCATCTTAAAAAATACCCAGCCCCCAACCTGGCCCCGAATCCCCAGTGAACTGCAGTGCAGGGAAAAAGAATGCATAGAAATTACAATTGTAGCCAGGTAATGAGAGTCAGCTAGACAGCTCTCTGCCTGTGAAAACAGGGCTTACAATTACAGATTTATATGACTCCATTTTCTGCTTTCAATGTAGCCTGTTGACATCTGAAATTGAGAAGCCCATCACTGTGACCTGGGCAGCCTCCTCCCAGCTCCTGTGTCAGGAGAGGTTTATTATTCTTATACACTCTACTTGGAGCCACTTCTTCCAGATTGGCCTAGAGAGGGAGGCTTTTATTTAATTTTATTTTGCTGTTAGAACTACAGTTCTGCAGAGATGCATGTTCTGTCTCCTGAGGTAGGTTTCTGAATCTAGGTGAGGAAAGTGGAGTAACTGAATCAGAAAATGGTTGAGTTGAAAGAAAACTAAAATGGAGCCAAAAGGCCATTTATTGTTGCATTGTGGGTTCTGAGGAGTAGAAAGGTAACTGTAATGTCTGCCAGCTGGAAAATGGTTAAATCAGTTATGGTCCATTTATAGAATGGAGTACTATGCAGCTGTGAAGAGGAATGCAAAAGATTTATTTCCCCTGATCAGAACTGATCTCCATCAGCCCTTAATGTAAAATAAGGAAAAAAATATAGTGCAGTATATATAGTAAGAATCCACTTGCATAAAAGTGATATGTAAATACATACTTTGCATCTACAAGGATGATCTCTGGGAGAGTTCATAAGAAACTTGCAATCCTGTTTGCCACTAAGGAAGCTCTTGTTGGGGGAAAGGGGAGCCAGAAAAGCTTTTCTTAGAAAACCTTTAGTGCTTCAGGATTTGTGTTTTGTTTTCTATTAAGTGTTTGTATTAGTTTCTCAAAATACTTAATGTTAAAAATGAATTTCAGATCTAATAGTGGCTAGCAAGGCTTGCTTTTGGAAAGATGAGCGAATTGTGGTTTGAATGTGAGTAACTGAAGCTACCCAGAAATGAAAAGTGTCTCCAGGAACTCTCATTACTATGTGGGATTTATCACTGCTAATGATAAGTAAGAACTAGAACCTGTCGGCTGAGGTACAGTTTTACCTTCATTTATGGGGATGTATTGAGTACATTATGGGCCACATAAATTGCATTTACACCACACCGATTTGTTATGTGCCATCTGTTAGAAGCTGGACCTTCCCTACTAATGACATGTTTGTCTTCCCCTACCTGGGCTCCCAGCTTCCTCTTCCAGTGTCTGGTTATTCTTCAGCAGGGTGAGGGGGGCAGGAATCAAAGAGATAATCTCTGTGTGTGGAATGGCCAAGTGGGAAAAAGTAAGAAGTGGTGAGGCCTTTGATGACTAGTGTGGTGTGTCCCTCTTGAAAACAATCAAATTCAGCTTAAATAAATACCTGCAGTTCACCTTGGGAGGCCGAGGCGGGTCAATCACGAGGTCAGGAGATCGAGACCATCCTGGCTAACACAGTGAAACCTCGTCTCTACTAAAAATACAAAAAAATTAGCCGGGCACAGGTGGGTGCCTGTAGTCCCAGCTACTCAGGAGGCTGAGGCAAGAGAATGGCATGAACCCAGAAGACGGAGCTTGCAGTGAGTGGAGATCGTGCCACTGCACTCCAGCCTGGCGACAGAGTGAGACTCCGTCTTGGAAGAAAAAAAAAAAAAAATCCTGCAGTTCATACCTCGTTCAAGGTCCAGGCTTCTAAATGCCTTTCTTGAACATTTCCAAGAGGTCCTATCCTCCTTCTGTAATGCCCAGTTTTGAGTATCTGCTAGGTGCATGGTGAGTCAGAAAGCACTCTCCTGGGCATTGGTGCTGGGAGTCTATGGGAGGAAAATTGACCGGATAGCCAGAGGCAGCTCAGCTCTTTGCATCTGAGTGCATTTAGCCTCAAGGTCCTTAAAAGGCATCTTATCTCCTGTTTTGGACATCAGATTCCTGGAGGGCAGGGATTTATTTATCTCTCCACTCAGGGCAGAGGTTAACACATCTCGCCCTGGGCTTTTCTTGGAAAACCCAAGTCAGGCAGGGTGTTACTGGGTTCTAATGTTACAACTGGGAGACCCTCTTCTCAGGACATAGTTCTCTGACAGGAAATGTAAAAACTACAATTGCTAAGAAAAATAAATGAATGGATGCAATGGGTGCACAATGTCTAGTCAGAAAAAAAAACTTGATATGCATTCAGTGAAAAATTGTTGTTCTTTGAAAGTGTAGCTGTATGTGGGGATGGGCTCTGTCTGTCCTACTTCCAAATCCTCTGCCACCACCCACACATAAAGAACCTCTGGCTGTGTGATCCTGGGGGCATTGTTTCCCCTGCCTGGTTTTTCTGGCTGGCTGGGATGTTGGTTGTCCCAGCGTGCAACTTTGTTGGATAATTCAGGGCTTTCTCTTCCTCAGCCTGCCTTTTCTTAATGGTGTGGAATGACTCGGGATTCTGTGTCAGTGCCTCTGTAACTCTTCTCAGTAACTAACCCGTACAGGGGTGTCTTCTGCAGGACAAGAGGAGGAGAGCTTGTCCAGGTTCTATAACTGCTTCTCTCCCCCTGCAGAAGCACCAAGGTGCAGGCGGTATCTAAAAGCCACCACAGTACTAAATAACATGATGCAGCAGACACTGGTTCCTATAAATTACTGGAAACAGTGCTGAAAAGATAATGTAAGGTGCATAAATTCGAGTATTTAGCCAGAAGCCCATTAACTTAGGGCAGACAAAAAGAAAGGAAGAACATTAACAAACCACTCCCCCGTAGGAATTTTTAGTAGATGGAGAAGTAAGAGAAGAGGGGAAACAAAAAGTCAGCATTATTGGAAAGGTGGTTAGAGAAAAGGAAGAAAAACTGTAGAGATGCTTTTCCGGATGGTGGAAGAAAAACTTCTGGTCCTGAGTTGAAACTCCCAGGTGGATTGATCACCATTGGAAGGTCCCATCTCTGCAGTTTATCAGTTTTCTCATCTAGTGGCTCAAATACCACCTTTCCCTGAAGCCTTCTGCAGTGCTCCAGATGAAAACAAATCTCCCTCCAAGATTTATTCTGTTGCACTGTTTGTCTCTCTTGATACTGACTTTCTATTCTAATGATGATTATTTGTGTCCATGTTTTTTTTTTTTTTTTTTTTTCCCCCTAAAAATGTATAAGCTCTCTGAAGGCAGAAATTGTGAGCTGGTGATTGACAATTCAGCAGCTGTTCTACTGCTTAGTATATGCCAAGCTCAGTGCTACAGGGACATAATGAAATAAGCAAAATATGGTCTCAATGCTAATGACATTTACCTTTAGCAGAATTGAGTACAGTTCTTTGCATAGTATATGAGCAATCTCTATTGAATGAAGCTGGCTCAACCCTCTCTTCCTTGTTTTAAGGATGAGGAAATTGAGGTCCATGACTCCTTGAACTTTATAAGATGACACTCCTACTTTGCATAAGGACTAAAGCCGGCAATACTTTTTTCTTTTTTCCTCTATTTTATAGTCTACAAGCAGCATCATTCCCTCTGCCAGTTGTTTAACTGAAGAATAAGTAGGGCTGGGAGAACCTGGAGGTAGCCTTAATCCCATAGTTGGGAATACAACTTCCAGGGTTCACTGAGAGCTAAGGAAATAACGTGAAGGAACGATCAAAGAAAGGCTAGTGGGGTTGGCTGTGTATGTCTGAGAAAGGCTAGAAAAGGATTTCATGAGCTGAGGAGGGGGCTTGTGGTAGAATGGGAGGCTGGATCTTGGGGCAGGCTGACCCTGGGCTCAGATGGCTGGAGAAGTCAATGTCACGAACAGTTTCCTCTTTCACTGGTCATTTTGCAGGGGTTTGTAGGCCCCTGGAGGTGTTATGGATTCAGAGCTCTGTAAACAAACATATCAGTCGAAACTTAGCTTAAGTCAGTCCTTTGTCAAACTCAACAAACAGCCTTTTCTTTTCCTAGTTGCTAGACAGGTTGGTTAGAGCTGGAAGATAACTTAGGAAGCCATCTGATTCAGCCTTTATGCAAGTAAAATATTGCCTCTGTTTAACAGATGACTTAAAAGAGGCCCGGTGAGGTTCAAGGGTCTAAGACCACCCAGGAGAGCTCTCTAGTTGATGGCAGCCCAGTGGTGATTAGTAGAGTGTAGAGCAGCCATTTGTGAACATTCTTTCTGATTAAACTTCAGCAGAATCAGGTTATGCATTCAAATAAAACTCAGGCTCTGCAGACTGACTAAGGATGCCTTTAGCCCTCAACTTGGAGCATGGGAGTGCTAGTGTCTGACACCTTTCACTTTGGCTGCAGTGTGGATGACACAGGATGACTTAAGGTGCCTGTGCTTCTCTGAGATGGTCTGGAGCTGGAGCAGCCATAGGCACACAGAATCATGGGGCCTGTCTCCTCAGTCCTTCTCCATTCATAAGCAGTTATGAATGAAGGGAGTTCGTTCTCAACAGAAAAATTAGTTCTTCTGTTGACCCCTAAGGATCATCTAGGGTTCTCTGCAACTCTGGGAAAATGGGAGCTCATTTTAATTGGGAATCTTTAGATAGGGTGGTCAGAGCTGATATTTATGTTTTATGCACCTCTTTTTTTTCCCCTAACAAAGTCAGTAGTTAAAATTCTTTTGCTGAGATCAGAATTGTCATATTTCTGTTCTGGAAACAAATCAGAAAGAAAAGAGAAAGGGGTTAGATTGGAGGCATAAGTATGGAGGGAAGCCTGGGCCAGTGTCTACCTTCTTTGCAAAGAGAAACTCATGTTTTTGGGGTGGTTCTGGTCTGAATTCAAAACTCAGGGCCTGGGAAAGACAGTTATCTGACAAACCCCTACAACACCATGCATCTCTATCCTGGTAGATGTCTCTGGGCAGTAGGGCTTGGTGGGGAGATGGTGGAAAATCTGTAGTAGGGCTTCCACACTAACCTGGCTCACTGCTGCCTATTTGTCCAGTGCAACTTTGAGGCCATTTACAGTCTCATTCTTCAGATCCGCGTTGTTGGTCCCTCTTTGAGGCTGTATCCCATTCTGCTTTGCTTCACTAGTTAAGCATGTTAATGACTTTATAAGACCATTTTGGTACTTCAAGGCAATGAGTGTTTTATTCCCCTTGGATTGCTCATAGCGCTTGCACTATTTCTGGTAGTTAGAAGAAATGCAATGAACATTTATCCTTATGGTCTTTGGAACATTTCCTGCTTTGAGAAGTAAAATTTTAAGTATTCTTGGTATCAAGGTGGCTAAAATTCTTCTTTACTATCATTATTTTCTTCGAAAGATTTTTTGAAAGAAGTCTCTTTCATAAAACTTATGACTTGGATTTACATGGGTTTACCTTCTCTAACTTCCTACATTTTTGTAGGCTGTATGTCAGACTTTTTTTTTTTTTTCCACATTCTTCCTCCCCAGGAAGACTGTGGGCTCCTTGAGTCTCACACAATGTCTGTGTTCTTACTTTAGGATTAAGTTGTTTTGGGGTCATTGATTTCCCAAGTTTATCCCTTGATAAGTGGTCTCACTGCACCAATATTATGGTTGGGCAAAGAAGGAGAGGAGCCTTGGAATGTGAATCAGGCAAGTGTGATTCCCATTTTAATCATCACAACAAACCTGGGATAAGCATTGTTACCTCAATTTCTGAGAAAAAGAGATTCTCGTCACTTTAAAATTGAGTCATTCTGAATGACAGATAACATAACCCATCTCACGGTGATAATTTTTTTTCACCTAGAGTAGCAGAATAAGAAGTTGAACTCTGTGCAATACACAGACTCTACAATTAGGGTAATTAAAATAATGAGTCTATATTCTTCCTTTTGCCCAAGGCCATACAGCCAGTAACCTGTGAACCTATGATTTAATCCCAGGTCTGCTGGATTAAAATACCTCTAGTTTTTTATGGTTGAAAGAAAATAATAGAATTTAGATTATGCATCATGGGTGACCACTGAAAGCTTGTTGGGGAGCTAAAAGTGAAATTTGACAATATATGTCTTAATAGGGTGATATTGGTAGGATGTTGGGGAGGGTGGGAGCTATGAGAAGGAAAGAATAAGTTGAGGTCCATGGTATTACAATATTCCAGGAAGAAGATTATGGAAATCTGGACTGAAATTGTGGGAATACAGGGGATGGGATTGTTGGGATTTAGCAATGATTGAATGAGTTTGCGAACCATGAGGTCAGTAATATGACTTTTAGTATTTTTCTCTACATGCTGGGAGGCACAGTAACAGCATGAACCAAGACAGTGACACAGACAGAACAGCAAGTATATTATTTAGCAAGCTAAAAGGAAGGAGAATGAGCATGATTTTGACATATGATTGAAGTATACCTGTAGTTCAGAAGGTTGGTATCTTCCAGGAGGTGATTGGATTTATTGGTCTGAAGGTGAAGAAGGACGTCTGGATGGCAGGTGAAAATTGTGGATCTACTAGCATTTAGGTGATAACGAAACTGTCAGAGTCAACAAAATTTCTCAGGAATGGAATGGGATGGGAGGCTAAAATGGAATTTTGGGAATGACCAAAGTGTGGCAGGTCAGTGATAGCAAAGCTGAGAAGAGGCCAGCAGATTTTTAGGAGGATAAGGACTGATCTTTCTCTCATCTCAGTTTCCACGGCAGAGAAAAGTAGCAAGCAGCTGCTGTTGTCCTTGGTGGCTTCCTCTGAAGAGTTTCTAAGATCTCCCCAACAGGATCATTCATCTTTGAATTTCTGAAGCAGTCATGATTCCATGTACTATTCCATGTACTATTGTCAGACTCTATACCCATATTTTTGTCAGGCCTCGTGTCCGGGTTTTTGGTTTGGAAAATATGGCATGTATGTTATTCTTCAGCTCTCTGGAATGAAGAATGAGATACTCCCCAGTGAGCCTGTTTTCCTTTAAGAGTTGATGGCTGGGGCTTTTTCTATTATGAAGCCAAAGTGATGAAGAGCCAAGTGGCCGCTGTGGATGGGAAAGACAAACAGCAATACAGAGAGTGCTGGGGCCCAGAGCAGGTGCCTGTGGAATGGAGCAGAGAGTGTTTCAGGATTCCAGAGGAAGAAGAGCTACAGTAATCCAGGGGAAATGGACCAGAAGAGCCTCCATCAGAACGATTTGCACAGACAATCAAGAAGGGATATCAAGGTAGATAGGGTGTGTGTGTGTGAGAGAGAGAGGTGAGGGAAGGGGTGGGGCGGGGGGAGAGAGAGAGAGAGGATATTATCCAGCATAGTAGAAAAGGAAGAGATTTAGATGATTACTTCAGTGGAAACATATAGCATATGCCTTCTCACAGGTTTTGCTGCCACAGCAGAGAGACTTCTGTGATAGCAAGAAGATTCAGGAGGAAGCACATCAGAAACAAATTCCTTGGCATAAACATCCTTTCCCTTGGGATACTGTAGCCCAACACTCACTGAAAGCTTGGAGAGGAGGAGTAGCCTGATTTCCTCTACCCTAAGAAAAGCCATAGATGGTCTCAGTGTGATAAATGGAGATGAGTAAGAACCAGCACAATGGGAGCTGGTCTCTTTAGCACTGTATTCTTAGGTATATCAGACCCAGTTTCCCATTTTTATAACAAATATTTTGAAACGCTCACTTGACAATACTGAAATGACATTCAAAGACAATGTAACTTTCCTACACACACAATTAAAATCAGCATAATGCCCTAACTATAATATGAAGCAGAAATAAAACAGGAGTAATTTATAACAAAATAGTATACATTTCAATAAATACTCGGGTATGACTACACTTGAAGATATAACGAAGTCATCAGATGGTTCCTCCTATGTATAGAATCACCATGAATAAGAACTATAAAGGCAGACTGATCAGATGTGTGCTATTGGCAATTCAAACACTATGAATGGCATTTACATTTATTATGTAATTTTAAAAAACGGTGAACAGTTTTTTGTAAAGTTCTTCATAAAATAAGTCCATCTTCCTTCAATCTACATAGTATTTGTATTCCTAGAAAATTCAGTCCATTAACACTATACAAAAATATTTTTTGCTTATATGTAAAATGAATTTAGGTCATAGGCTTGGTTCATGACAAACAGGTTCTTCCCTACAAGAATGTCTTGTGGGATATTTTTAAGCTGTGTGGAATGTCACACAATTTTTCATGGCACAACATGGTGTAGAATGATTGGCATTCCTGCCTTGTCACTAAATCCGGTATTTCAACACCGCGTCAAATTTTCCACATGCTCCCTAAGGGGCAGTAGCTTTCTTGTTGATAACCACTAATTTGGAGTTCGTAGTGGCCAGAACAGACCAGAGATGCTGGGAGCTGAAGAGCTGCAGTTATCCTCTATGATCAATTCTTGATACCTATCAGGGAGCCTGGTGCTGGTTAGACTTTGGTGCAACCTAATTTGATTCCTACTGACTTGACCAATTCCATGTTCCACCTGCAACCAAGATTCTTTGATCTGGGCTTTCTGATCTAAGACTCTAGTTACCAACTTTAACCTTCTCCATACTGTAAGTTATATGCCCCCTAGCAGAGCACTTTGCCCTGCTTTGGACCCAAGAATCTTCCTGAGCTGTCATGTGGCTTTTGCTGCACCTTCTTCTTGGAATCAAAAGGAGAAAAGGATCATGACTTCTAAGTAATTTCATATGAAAGTCTTCAAAGAGGGATTGCATGAGTTGTCTCCCAGGCAAGTGGAGCACAGTTGTGTTCTCACATTTGGGTTTAATAGGTAGGGCCTGGGAATTCTGTAGTTTGTTCTGGATTTGTGAAAGCCTGTCCATGCTTTACCTTCTGTAGCCAGAGCTCTAAGTGGTATTTTCCAGAGTGTAAGAATTGTTCATCTAGAACATGGATATGACAATAAATAGCACTGGCTCCTTTGATGAGCAAATTCGTCTTTTTTTCAGTTTGCTTTTAATCCCTTTAGGATATCAAGGAGAAAATCTGAGTTTAGGGTAGAGTGTCTTTAACACATTCCTAAGTTGATAATCTCCTATTTTCAGAAAGAAAAAAGCAGGCTTCAGGCTCAGAGTCCATAGCAGGGAGCAGTATTGACTAGGCCTTAATGGCTTCATTTCCCTGCTTCGCAATTATTTTTATGATTACTCTGCATTTATGGCAGGTGATACTGTTTTTCCATTTTGTTGGAAATATGCAGTTTTCTTTTAAAGTCAATTAATTATAGTAAAAAAAAGAATAACCAATATAAGTAAATACATCAAATTTAGTATACATGTTATATAAATGTAGCTTGTGAAGAAGGAGGTGCATGAATAATTAAGTTTTGGAAACATTGCCATTTTGTATCATTCAAGAGACAGGTTCCTGGGTGTAAAACAAGTTCTGGGGCAGAGGCAGACCACACTTTCAGGGTATTGGCTTGTTGTCAGTTCATTAAATTATTAGTTTTTTGTACAGACACACTCCAGACTATTTACTATTCTTGTTGCAGTCTTTGTCCCTGAATAGGAAAGCAGCATGTTAATGCCTCATATAATTGGTGATGGATGGCCCTTGCTTGTCAGTCTCTGACACTTTGAGTGTTCAGTAATTTCATTATCTACCCATTTCTCTACTCTTTGCAGCCTAGCACTTACAACAAGGTGGCATTCATCCCTAATGACATGGGATGGGCCAGGATTGTGAAGAATCATTCTGCTTTTAAGAAGGGTGAAATTCTTTGAAAGATGACATTTCCATTTTTTCCTCCTCAGTTTAGAACAATGCAAGACTCAGGGCTAAGAATATTTACTGTTTTAAAAATTGACAGAAAAGAATAATTAGCCTAGGTAAGAGGTCTATAAAATGAAACCTTTAGTGACGAATGATAGTACTTGAGGTAAATGTTTTCTAAATCAAAATGGAATAAGTTTTGTTTTCCAAATATGGTTTTTACAACAAGCCTTGATGTAGATTGGATGCCCACCAAATAAATAAATAGGAGCCACATTTGCCATTGGTTTGATGAAGACAAGCTATTTGCTCAGCCAACCTTGGCCAGTTTTGCTGCTTGGAGAGTAGCAAAACCTTGAATCTGAATCAAGGCTGATTTTTTTTTTTTTTTTTAAAGAGACAATTCATAAGTGTGCTTGATACTTACAATATTGTTTGTAATTGTTTGACTACTATGTGCCTCACACATTTATTTCATCTAATCTTTAGAGCAGTGTCTAAGGGAGCTTTGGAGAAGTTAAGTCAACTGCCTAAAGTCACATAGTAGGTAAGGTGGGACCAGGCTTTGAATTTCACATCTCAAGACTGATCTCTATATATCCAAAGTCCATGCTTAGCTACCTTTTTCTTGAAAAATCCATCTAGCCTCAGTTGAAATATTGTCCCCCTCCCTTTTAATTGCAAGACACTTCTAAGGACACGAATCTTGGGAGATTGGAGAAAAAAAGTATCTTGGGTGCTGAAAACAAAACAAATGAAGGAAAACATATACTCACATTTTTCTGGGTCCCAGCTCAGAGCTACTGAATTAGCATTTTTGAGAGTGAGGCCTCGTCACAAGTCTAACAAGCCCAGAAGTGTTGATAGTCATCAGGGAAGGTTGGGAAATGGTGCGTAATCCCATAAGGTAATTTCAGGGGTGATTTTCAAAATATTTAATAACTAGTAAGGACTCAGGCACTCATCAATTAGAAAGGGCTCTGGCTGTAGCCGGAGCAGGTCCTGAGACTCTCTCAGTGCCAAGCCTTAACTCCTTTGGTACAGGATACTAGGAAAGCTGGGAGCTCTAAGATGCAGGCCTGGGGTACCTGGGTGGTGATAGGACACATGGCTTGTTACTAATGAGCCTTGGAGCATGTCAATATCTTAACTCATGTGGCTGTATAAGTGAGCACCAGTTGACTGTCAGTCCTGGTAACATTCATGTAAGAAACTGCAAGCTAGTGTGAAGGGTTTTCTTTTCTTCTATAAACCCCATATTTCTCAAAGCCTCAAGTCATCTGCATAACAATCACAGAGAAGCTCTTTTTAAAAATGCAGCTTTGATAGCACACCACACCTATTAGAATTGTGAGAATCCAAAAGAATGACAGCACTAATTGCTGATGAAGATATGGAGCAACAGGATCTCTCATTTGTTGCTGGTGGGAATGAAAAATGACATAACCACCTTGGAAAACAGTTTGGTAATTTCTTACAAAACTAAGTATATACTCACCATATAATCTAGCACTCATGCTCCTTGGTATTTACCCAAACACATTGAAAATGGGATCTAATTGAACTAAAGAGATTCTGCACAGCAAAAGAAACTATCATCAGAGTGAACAGGCAACCTACAGAATGGGAGAAAATTTTTGCAATTTATCCATCTGACAAAGGGCTAATATCCGGAGTCTACAAATAACTTAAATTTATAAGAAAAAAACAACCCCATTAAAAAATGGACAAAGTGAACAGACACTTCTCAAAAGAAGACCTTTATGCAGCCAACAGACATATGAAAAAATGCTCATCATCACTGGTTGTTGAGAGAAATGCAAATAAAAACCGCAATGAGATACCATCTCACATCAGTTAGAATGGAGATCATTAAAAAGTCAGGAAACAACAAATGCTAGAGAGGTTGTGGAGAAATAGGAATGCTTTTCCACTGCTGGTGGGAGCGTAAATTAGTTCAACCATTGTGGAAGACAGTGTGGTGATTCCTCAAGGATCTAGAACTAGAAATACCATTTGACCCAGCAATCCCATTACTGGGCATATACCCAAAGGATTATAA